>NC_069500.1:1110107461-1110124961 GCF_027579735.1 Bombina bombina
AGGTATGTACATATGATACACTACTAGGTACAGCTGTACATCTCACACACTATAGGTATGTGCATATGATACACCACTAGGTACAGAAGTACATCTCACACACTATAGGTATGTACATATGATACACTACTAGGTACAGCTGTACATCTCACACACTATAGGTATGTACATATGATACACCACTAGGTACAGCAGTACATCTCACACACTATAGGTATGTACATATGATACACCACTAGGTACAGCAGTACATCTCACACACTATAGGTATGTACATATTATACACCACTAGGTACAGCAGTACATCTCACACACTATAGGTATGTACATATGAAACACCACTAGGTACAGTAGTACATCTCACACACTATAGGTATGTACATATGATACACCACTAGGTACAGCAGTACATCTCACACACTACAGGTATGTACATATGATACACTAATAGGTACAGCTGTACATTTCTCACACTATAGGTATGTACATATAATACACTACTAGGTAAATTGTAAATCTCACACACTACAGGTATGTACATATGATACACTACTAGGTACAGCTGTACATTTCTCACACTATAGGTATGTGCATATAATACACTACTAGGTAAATTGTAAATCTCACACACTACAGGTATGTACATATGATACACTACTAGGTACAGCTGTACATCTCTCACACTTTAGGTATGTACATATGATACACTACTAGGTACAGCTGTACATCTCTCACACTATAGGTAAGTACATATGATACACCACTAGGTACAGCTGTACATCTCACACACTATAGGTATGTACATGATACACTACTACGTACAGCTGTACATCTCACACACTGTAGGTATGTACATATGATACACTACTAGGTACAGCTGTACATCTCACACACTATAGGTATGAACATATAATACACTACTAGGTAAATTGTAAATCTCACACACTACAGGTATGTACATATGATACACTACTAGGTACAGCTGTACATCTCACACACTATAGGTATGTACATATGATACACCACTAGGTACAGCTGTACATCTCTCACACTATAGGTATGTACATATGATACACTACTAGGTACAGCTGTACATCTCACACACTATAGGTATGTACATATGATACACCACTAGGTACAGCTGTACATCTCACACACTATAGGTAAGTATGTATGATACACTACTAGGTACAGCTGAACATCTCACACACTATAGGTATGTACATATGATACACCACTAGGTACAGCAGTACATCTCACACACTACAGGTATGTACATATGATACACTACTAGGTACAGCTGTACATTTCTCACACTATAGGTATGTACATATAATACACTACTAGGTAAATTGTAAATCTCACACACTACAGGTATGTACATATGATACACTACTAGGTACAGCTGTACATCTCACACACTATAGGTATGTACATATGATACACTACTAGGTACAGCTGTACATCTCTCACACTATAGGTATGTACATATGCTACACCACTAGGTACAGCTGTACATCTCACACACTATAGGTATGTACATATGATACACCACTAGGTACAGCTGTACATCTCACACACTATAGGTATGTACATATGAAACACTACTAGGTACAGCTGTACATCTCACACACTATAGGTATGTACATATGCTACACCACTAGGTACAGCTGTACATTTCACACTATAGGTATGTACATATGCTACACCACTAGGTACAGCTGTACATCTCACACACTATAGGTATGTACATATGATACACTACTAGGTACAGCTGTACATCTCACACACTATAGGTATGTGCATATGATACACCACTAGGTACAGAAGTACATCTCACACACTATAGGTATGTACATATGATACACTACTAGGTACAGCTGTACATCTCACACACTATAGGTATGTACATATGATACACCACTAGGTACAGCAGTACATCTCACACACTATAGGTATGTACATATGATACACCACTAGGTACAGCAGTACATCTCACACACTATAGGTATGTACCTATTATACACCACTAGGTACAGCAGTACATCTCACACACTACAGGTATGTACATATGATACACTAATAGGTACAGCTGTACATTTCTCACACTATAGGTATGTACATATAATACACTACTAGGTAAATTGTAAATCTCACACACTACAGGTATGTACATATGATACACTACTAGGTACAGCTGTACATTTCTCACACTATAGGTATGTGCATATAATACACTACTAGGTAAATTGTAAATCTCACACACTACAGGTATGTACATATGATACACTACTAGGTACAGCTGTACATCTCTCACACTATAGGTAAGTACATATGATACACCACTAGGTACAGCTGTACATCTCACACACTATAGGTATGTACATGATACACTACTACGTACAGCTGTACATCTCACACACTGTAGGTATGTACATATGATACACTACTAGGTACAGCTGTACATCTCACACACTATAGGTATGTACATATAATACACTACTAGGTAAATTGTAAATCTCACACACTACAGGTATGTACATATGATACACTACTAGGTACAGCTGTACATCTCACACACTATAGGTATGTACATATGATACACCACTAGGTACAGCTGTACATCTCTCACACTATAGGTATGTACATATGATACACTACTAGGTACAGCTGTACATCTCACACACTATAGGTATGTACATATGATACACCACTAGGTACAGCTGTACATCTCACACACTATAGGTAAGTATGTATGATACACTACTAGGTACAGCTGAACATCTCACACACTATAGGTATGTACATATGATACACCACTAGCTACAGCTGTACATCTCACACACTATAGGTATGTACATATGATACACTACTAGGTACAGCTGTACATCTCACACACTATAGGTATGTACATATGATACACCACTAGGTACAGCTGTACATCTCACACACTATAGGTATGTACATATGATACACCACTAGGTACAGCTGTACATCTCACACACTATAGGTATGTACATATGATAAACCACTAGGTACAGAAGTACATCTCACACACTATAGGTATGTACATATGATACACCACTAGGTACAGCTGTACATCTCTCACACTATAGGTATGTACATATGATACACTACTAGGTACAGCTGTACATCACACACTATAGATATGTACATATGATACACCACTAGGTATAGCTGTACATCTCACACACTATAGGTATGTACATATGATACACTTCTAGGTACAGCTGTACATCTCACACACTCTAGGTATGTACATATGATACACTACTAGGTACAGCTGTACATCTCACACACTATAGGTATACAAATATGATACACCAATAGGTACAGCTGTACATCTCTCACACTATAGGTATGTACAGATGATACACCACTAGGTAGAGCTGTGCATCTTACACACTATAGGTATGTACAGATGATACACTACTAGGTACAGCTGTACATCTTACACACTATAGGTATGTACATATGATACACCACTAGGTACAGCTGTACATCTCACACACTATAGGTATGTACATATGATACATCACTAGGTACAGCTGTACATCTCACACACTATAGGTATGTACATATGATACACCACTAGGTACAGCTGTACATTACACACTATAGGTATGTACATATGATACACCACTAGGTACAGCTGTATATTACACACTATAGGTATGTACATATGCTACACAACTAGGTACAGCTGTATATTACACACTATAGGTATGTACATATGATACACCACTAGGTACAGCTGTACATCTTACACACTATAGGTATGTACATATGATACACTACTAGGTACAGCTGAACATCTCACACACTATAGGTATGTACATATGATACACCACTAGCTACAGCTGTACATCTCACACACTACAGGTATGTACATATGATACACTACTAGGTGCAGCTGTACATCTCACAAACTATAGGTATGTACCTATGATACACCACTAGGTACAGCTGTACATCTCAGACACTATAGGTATGTACATATGGTACACCACTAGGTACAGCTGTACATCTCACACACTATAGGTATGTACATATGATACACCACTAGGTACAGCTGTACATCTCACACACTATAGGTATGTACATATGATACACCACTAGGTGCAGTTGTACATCTCTCACACTATAGGTATGTACATATGATACACTACTAGGTACAGCTGTACATCTCACACACTATAGGCATGTACATATGACACACTACTAGGTACAGCTGTACATCTCACACACTATAGGTATGTACATATGATACACCACTAGGTAGAGCTGTACATCTCACACACTATAGGTATGTACATATGATACACTACTAGGTACAGCTGTACATCTTACACACTATAGGTATGTACATATGATACACTACTAGGTACAGCCGTACATCTCACACACTATAGGTATGTAAATATGATACACTACTAGGTACAGCTGTACATCTCACACAGTATAGGTATGTAAATATGATACACCAATAGGTACAGCTGTACATCTCTCACACTATAGGTATGTACATATAATACACTACTTGGTACAGCTGTACATCTCACACACTATAGGTATGTACATATGATACACCACTAGGTAGAGCTGTACATCTCACACACTATAGGTATGTACATATGATACACCACTAGGTACAGCTGTACATCTCACACACTATAGGTATTATGTACATATGATACACCACTAGGTACAGCTGTACATCTCACACACTATAGGTATGTACATATGATACACTACTAGGTACAGCTGTACATCTCACACACTATAGGTATGTACATATGATACACTACTAGGTACAGCTGTACATCTCACACACTATAGGTAAGTATGTATGATACACTACTAGGTACAGCGGAACATCTCACATACTATAGGTATCTACATATGATACACCACTAGCTACAGCTGTACATCTCACACACTATAGATATGTACATATGATACACTACTAGGTACAGCTGTACATCTCACACACTATAGGTATGTACATATGATGCACTACTAGGTACAGCTGTACATCTCACACACTATAGGTATGTACATATGATACACTACTAGGTACAGCTGTACATCTTACACACTATAGGTATGTACATATGATACACCACTAGGTACAGCTGTACATCTCTCACACTATAGGTATGTAAATATGATACACTACTAGGTACAGCTGTACATCTCACACACTATAGGTATGTACATATGATACACTACTAGGTACAGCTGTACATCTCTCACACTATAGGTATGTACATATGATACACTACTAGGTACAGCTGTACATCTCACACACTATAGGCATGTACATATGAAACACTACTAGGTACAGCTGTACATCTCACACACTATAGGCATTTACATATGATACACCACTAGGTACAGCTGTACATATGATACACCACTAGGTACAGCTGTACATCTCACATACTATAGGTATGTACATATGATACACTACTAGGTACAATTGTACATCTCACACACTATAGATATGTACATATGATACACCACTAGGTAGAGCTGTGCATCTTACACACTATAGGTATGTACATATGATACACCACTAGATACAGCTGTACATTACACACTATAGGTATGTACATATGATACACCACTAGGTACAGCTGTATATTACACACTATAGGTATGTACATATGATACACGACTAGGTACAGCTGTATATTACACATTATAGGTATGTACATTTGCTAAACAACGAGGTACAGCTGTATATTACACACTATAGGTATTATGTACATATGATACACCACTAGGTACAGCTGTACATCTCACACACTATAGGTATGTACATATGATACACCACTAGGTACAGCTGTACATCTTACACACTATAGGTATGTACATATGATACACCACTAGGTACGGCTGTACATCACACACTATAGGTATGTACATATAATACACCACTAGGTACAGCTGTACATCTCACACACTATAGGCATGTACATATGATACACTACTAGGTACAGCTGTACATCTCACACACTATAGGTATGTACATATGATACACCACTAGGTAGAGCTGTACATCTCACACACTATAGGTATGTACATATGATACACTACTAGGTACAGCTGTACATCTCACACACTATAGGTATGTAAATATGATACACCAATAGGTACAGCTGTACATCTCTCACACTATAGGTATGTAAATATGATACACTACTAGGTACAGCTGTACATCTCTCACACTATAGGTATGTACATATGATACACCACTAGGTACAGCTGTACATCTCTCACACTATAGGTATGTACATATGATACACTACTAGGTACAGCTGTACATCTCACACACTATAGGTAAGTATGTATGATACACTACTAGGTACAGCGGAACATCTCACATACTATAGGTATCTACATATGATACACCACTAGCTACAGCTGTACATCTCACACACTATAGGTATGTACATATGATACACCACTAGGTACAGCTGTACATCTTACACACTATAGGTATGTACATATGATACACTACTAGGTACAGCTGTACATCTTACACACTATAGGTATGTACATATGATACACTACTAGGTACAGCTGTACATCTCACACACTATAGGTATGTACATATGATACACTACTAGGTACAGCTGTACATCTCACACACTATAGGTATGTACATATGATACACTACTAGGTACAGCTGTACATCTCACACACTATAGGTATGTACATATGATACACTACTAGGTACAGCTGTACATCTCTCACACTATAGATATTATGTACATATGATACACCACTAGGTACAACTGTACATCTCACACACTATAGGTAAGTACATATGATACACTACTAGGTAAAGCTGTACATCTCTCACACTATAGGTATGTACATATGATACACTACTAGGTACAGCTGTACATCTCACACACTATAGGCATGTACATATGATACACTACTAGGTACAGCTGTACATCTCACACACTATAGGCATGTACATATGATACACCACTAGGTACAGCTGTACATATGATACACCACTAGGTACAGCTGTACATCTCACATACTATAGGTATGTACATATGATACACTACTAGGTACGATTGTACATCTCACACTATAGGTATGTACATATGATACACTACTAGGTACAAATGTACATCTCACACACTATACGTATGTACATATGATACACCACTAGGTACAGCTGTACATCTCACACACTATAGGTATGTACATATGATACATTACTAGGTACAGAAGTACATCTCACACACTATAGGTATGTACATATGATACACCACTAGGTGCAGTTGTACATCTCTCACACTATAGGTATGTACATATGATACACCACTAGGTACAGCTGTACATCTCACACACTATAGGTATGTACATATGATACACCACTAGGTACAGCTGTACATCTCACACACTATAGGCATGTACATATGATACACTACTAGGTACAGCTGTACATCTCACACACTATAGGTATGTACATATGATACACCACTAGGTAGAGCTGTACATCTCACACACTATAGGTATGTACATATGATACACTACTAGGTACAGCTGTACATCTCACACACTATAGGTATGTAAATATGATACACTACTAGGTACAGCTGTACATCTCACACACTATAGGTATGTAAATATGATACACTACTAGGTACAGCTGTACATCTCACACACTATAGGTATATACATATGATACACCAATAGGTACAGCTGTACATCTCTCACACTATAGGTATGTAAATATGATACACTACTAGGTACAGCTGTACATCTCACACACTATAGGTATGTACATATGATACACTACTAGGTACAGCTGTACATCTCACACACTATAGGTAAGTATGTATGATACACTACTAGGTACAGCGGAACATCTCACATACTATAGGTATCTACATATGATACACCACTAGCTACAGCTGTACATCTCACACACTATAGATATGCACATATGATACACTACTAGGTACAGCTGTACATCTCACACACTATAGGTATGTACATATGATGCACTACTAGGTACAGCTGTACATCTCACACACTATAGGTATGTACATATGATACACTAGCTGTACGTCTTACACACTATAGGTATGAACATATGATACACTACTAGGTACAGCTGTACATCTTACACACTATAGGTATGTACATATGATACACTACTAGGTACAGCTGTACATCTCACACACTATAGGTATGTACATATGATACACTACTAGGTACAGCTGTACATCTCACACACTATAGGTATGTACATATGATACACTACTAGGTACAGCTGTACATCTCACACACTATAGGTATGTACATATGATACACTACTAGGTACAGCTGTACATCTCTCACACTATAGATATTATGTACATATGATACATCACTAGGTACAGCTGTACATCTCACAAACTATAGGTATGTACATGATACACCACTAGGTACAACTGTACATCTCACACACTATAGGTAAGTACATATGATACACTACTAGGTAAAGCTGTACATCTCTCACACTATAGGTATGTACATATGATACACTACTAGGTACAGCTGTACATCTCACACACTATAGGCATGTACATATGATACACTACTAGGTACAGCTGTACATCTCACACACTATAGGCATGTACATATGATACACCACTAGGTACAGCTGTACATATGATACACCACTAGGTACAGCTGTACATCTCACATACTATAGGTATGTACATATGATACACTACTAGGTACGATTGTACATCTCACACTATAGGTATGTACATATGATACACTACTAGGTACAAATGTACATCTCACACACTATACGTATGTACATATGATACACCACTAGGTACAGCTGTACATCTCACACACTATAGGTATGTACATATGATACATTACTAGGTACAGCTGTACATCTCACACACTATAGATATGTACATATGATACACCACTAGGTATAGCTGTACATCTCACACACTATAGGTATGTACATATGATACACTACTAGGTACAGCTGTACATCTCACACACTATAGGTATGTACATATGATACACTATTAGGTACAGCTATACATCTTACACACTATAGGTATGTACATATGATACACCACTAGGTACAGCTGTACATCTCACACACTATAGGTATGTACATATGATACACCACTAGGTACAGCTGTACATCTCACACACTATAGGTATTATGTACATATGATACACCACTAGGTACAGCTGTACATCTCACACACTATAGGTATTATGTAAATATGATACACCAATAGGTACAGCTGTACATCTCTCACACTATAGGTATGTACAGATGATACACCACTAGGTAGAGCTGTGCATCTTACACACTATAGGTATGTACATATGATACACCACTAGGTACAGCTGTACATCTCACACACTATAGGTATGTACATATGATACATTACTAGGCACAGAAGTACATCTCACACACTATAGGTATGTACATATGATACACCACTAGGTGCAGTTGTACATCTCTCACACTATAGGTATGTACATATGATACACTACTAGGTACAGCTGTACATCACACACTATATATATGTACATATGATACACCACTAGGTATAGCTGTACATCTCACACACTATAGGTATGTACATATGATACACTACTAGGTACAGCTGTACATCTCACACACTATAGGTATGTACATATGATACACCACTAGGTACAGCTGTACATCTCACACACTATAGGTATGTACATATGATACACCACTAGGTGCAGTTGTACATCTCTCACACTATAGGTATGTACATATGATACACTACTAGGTACAGCTGTACATCTCACACACTATAGGCATGTACATATGATACACTACTAGGTACAGCTGTACATCTCACACACTATAGGTATGTACATATGATACACCACTAGGTAGAGCTGTACATCTCACACACTATAGGTATGTACATATGATACACTACTAGGCAGTGATGTGCGGTGACTTCAGAGGCTGGTGAGGCAGTGTCTAGGAATCGGATACGCCTTTATTCTTTAGATATACTTTGTTGAAGAAATAGCAATTGCACATGGGCGAGCCAATATCTATATGCAGCCACCATTCAGTATCTACTGAGCATATTTAGATATGATTTTCAACAAAGGATATCTGATTTTCTTCATTCTTTTGATATCCTTTGTTGAAAAGCATATCTAAATATGCTTATAAGCTATCGAGCATATTTAGATATGAATTTCAACAAAGGATATCTGATTTCCTTCATTCTTTTGATATCCTTTGTGGACAAGCATATCTAAATATGCTCAATAGCTACTGAGCATATTTAGATATGCTTTTCAACAAAGGATATCAAAAGAATGAAGGAAATCAGATATGCTTTGTTGAAATTCATATCTAAATATGCTCAGTAGCTACAGAGCATATTTAGATATGCTTTTCAAAGGATATGTGTGTGTGTGTGTGTGTAGTGTATATCTGCATGTGTATGTATATGTGTGTAATTGTATACATGTGTGTGTGTTTAGTGTATATCTGCTTGTGTATGTATATGTGTGTAATTGTATACATGTGTGTGTTTAGTGTATATCTGCATGTGTATGTATATGTGTGTAATTGTATACATGTGTGTGTTTAGTGTATATCTGCATGTGTATGTATATGTGTGTATACATGTGTGTGTTTAGCGTATATCTGCATGTGTATGTATATGTGTGTATACATGTGTGTGTTTAGTGTATATGTGTGTAATTGTATACATGTGTGTGTTTAGTGTATATCTGCATGTGTATGTATATGTGTGTAATTGTATACATGTGTGTGTTTAGTGTATATCTGTATGTATATGTGTGTATACATGTGTGTGTTTAGCGTATATCTGCATGTGTATGTATATGTGTGTATACATGTGTGTGTTTAGTGTATATCTGCATGTGTATGTATATGTGTGTATACATTTGTGTGTGTTTTTGCCTTTACAACAACACAAGTACATTAGTTATCATAATATCTAGTTGCAAGTTCAACACATACAAACCAAAATAATGTAACATGTCTATCTATTGTACGTTGTATTATTTCTATCTAGAAATAAATCTCACCTCCATCTTAGCAAAAAGAAGAAAAAGAAAAAAGAGAAAACTTTGTGGCCCTTTGAGACAGAAGTTTGGACACCCCACAATCTACAAGAACACAAGTGTGTGTGTTATAAATAATATCAACTAACTAACTTCATCAAGTGCCGCCAGCCGCCACCTACCTAAAAAAAAAGAATGTGATTCAATAGATTGGCAGCCTCAGTCACTCACTATAAGTCAGACTCAGAGTCACACAAAGCTCCCTCCCAATAGCCCCCACTCTTCATTTAACCAGGTATATTTTTCACAATTGAGCAGTGACAGCCATTTTACCCCATGGCTGCTAGTAACATAAAAATCAACATTTTGTCTCTCTGCAGTCTGCACTCTGCACCACAAATGAACAGCAGTTTGACCCCCTTGACTGCCACTTATTTACTTCTGCTCCATATTTGTAATGCAGTGATGCATATGAGATATTTTACATTAATTAAACCTATGGACTTTAAAAAACTGGACAAATAAATAACTAGTATCAATAATTTCCACTACATATTGCCTATTATTTAAATACACCTCTCCTCATTTACATCTTGCCTTCCCTAGGTAGAACAAAAAATTGACTTGCAAATTTTTGGATATGGACAGTTGGACACCATTGATAATTGGGGGTATTTCAGTAATTATTGGGGTTCTTAGCAGCCCCAAGATCCCTCTTGAGCTGACTCAATAGGTGAGAGGTTACATAAAATAGGTGACTTGATTTAATAATAATTATTACTAGTAGTAGTAAATAACCAAAAACAGGCTACAGCTTTTATAGTGACTGAGACGACAAGGAAGTTGGTTTCTTATTCAAGCTGTTTCTTATTCGGGAAATTCTGTTTCTTATTCATGGAAGTTGGTTTCTTATTCAATTTTTTTGTCAGACTGCTTTAAATTTACTTTAAAATAAAAAAATAGGTTTTATTAAAATAATAATATGATTCATATAATGTAGTTACACAGAGGTGGAATCTCTTTATATAACAATTAGATATACAAACTTGAAAAAAGGGCATACGTTGGCACCACTACAAATATTACTATTTTGAATAAATAACATATATTTTCAAAGGGTTAATGACCATTCGGCCACTGATTTCACTATGATTTTATACAGGGTAGATCCCATTCCCCCTCCATGTCATTCAATTGTTTTTAGCCTGGCCCAATGGTGTTTTTGCCACAGAAATTGATGCCAACACTGGCATAGGTGACATAATTCTCATTTTTGAATAAGTAACAGATATTTTCAAAGGGTTAATAACCATTGGGCCACTGATTTCACTATGAATTTATACAGGGTAGATCCCCCTCCATGTCATGCAATTGTTTTTTAGCCTGGCCCAATGGTGTTTTTGGCACAGAAATTGATGCCAACACTGGCATAGGTGACATAATTCTCATTTTTGAATAAGTAACAGATATTTTCAAAGGGTTAATAACCATTGGGCCACTGATTTCACTATGAATTTATACAGGGTAGATCCCCCTCCATGTCATGCAATTGTTTTTAGCCTGGCCCAATGGTGTTTTTGGCACAGAAATTGATGCCAACACTGGCATAGGTGACATAATTCTCATTTTTGAATAAGTAACAGATATTTTCAAAGGGTTAATAACCATTGGGCCACTGATTTCACTATGAATTTATACAGGGTAGATCCCCCTCCATGTCATGCAATTGTTTTTAGCCGGGCCCAATGGTGTTTTTTGGCACAGAAATTGATGCCAACACTGGCATAGGTGACATAATTCTCATTTTTGAATAAGTAACAGATATTTTCAAAGGGTTAATAACCATTGGGCCACTGATTTCACTTTGAATATATACAGGGCAGATCCTCTTCCATGCCATGCAATTGTTTTTAGCCTGGCACAATGGTGTTTTGGCACAGAAATTGATGCCAACCCTGGCATAGGTGACATAATTCTCATTTTTGAATAAGTAACCGATATTTTCAAAGGGTTAATAACCATTGGGCCAGGCTAAAAACAATAGCATGGCATGGAGGGGGGATCTACCCTGTAGATATTCATAGTGAAATCAGTGGCCCAATGGTTATTAACCCTTTGAAAATATCTGTTACTTATTCAAAATTGAGAATTATGTCACCTATGCCAGGGTTGGCATCAATTTCTGTGCCCAAAACACCATTGGGCCAGGCTAAAAACAATTGCATGGCATGGAGGGGGATCTACCCTGTATATATTCATAGTGAAATCAGTGGCCCAATGGTTATTAACCCTTTGAAAATATATGTTATTTATTCAAAATAGTAATATTTGTAGTGGTGCCAACGTATGCCCTTTTTTCAAGTTTGTATATCTGTTATATAAAGAGATTCCACCTCTGTGTAACTACATTTATATGAATCATATTATTATTTTAATAAAACCTATTTTTTATTTTAAAAAAAATTGAATAAGAAACCAACTTCCATGAATAAGAAACAGAATTTCACGAATAAGAAACAGCTTGAATAAGAAACCAACTTCCTTGTCGTGTGACTGAGCCTGCTGGGGCCCTGGGCCATCTTTTCTTTTCTTTTAGGCGGCACTAAGTTGAAGTTAGATAACTTGAGTTGAACTTGTCAACTTGATATACATTTATTACAACGAACTTGCAGCCTCGCTGCCTCTATAGTCAAGGGAAGTGACTTGAGTCACTTGACTATTTTGGCAGCGAGGCTGCAAGTTCGTTGTAATAATGTATAAGTTCAACTTCAACTCACGTTATCTAACTTCAACTTAGTGCCGCACTGCCGCCTAAAATAAAAGATTGGCCCAGGGCCCCAGCAGGCTCAGGACAGGAGTCACTATAAAAGGCTGAGGCCCGCCACCGCCACTGACAGTCTGAAACCTACCTAAATCAATCTAATAGTAATCACAATTATTATTTCACAATACATAGTCGATTCGAACTTCGAAGTTAACACAGTCACTGTCACACAACAACAACAGAAGAAGACAGTGAGTCAGTCAACCTGAACCCCAACCCCGCCACCACTGACCTACCTAAAAAGATGCGCCGCCGCCAAATATAGATAACAAGTACAACAAGACAAGTTGAAGTAGTCTTCTACGCTCCGGTTGCATGCAGAGGCGTAACTAGAAACCACAGGGCCCAGGTGCAAGAATCTAAGAAGGGCCCCTCACCCCCCCACCCCCCACCCAAAAAAGTGAGTTTTAAACATATATTATTATTATTTTTTAACATTTATTACAGAAAAAAATGTGAATCAGATCACGTCTGCAAAAGGAGATACCCTGTGCGAACTGTCTGTGAGATGGTCTGACCCCCCCCCTATTACTGTATATAGTGACACTGTTTAACCCACCAGTACTGTATATAGTGAGTCAGTGACACAGTCTGTAATCTGCCGGTGAGATGGCTGGCCTGACCCTACCAGCCCCAGTACTTTATGTCACAGACTACTGTGGTCACTTTATAGTCCTGCCCCCCCATACTGTATATAGTGGTACTGTATAGTGACACTGTTTACCCCCTCCCCTCATGCTGTAGTAACAAGGTCTGTAATTTGATGGTTCCACAAACAAACACAATTGCGACCTCAGCACCCCCTGTAGCTTTGCCCCTGGACAGACAATAAGCACTGTGATATTACTGTGACACTGGCACCAATTAGCTCAGACAATAAGCATTGTGATATTACTGTGACACTGGTACAAATTATCTGAGACAGATAATAAGCACTGTGATATTAATGTGACACTGGCACCAATTAGCTCAGACAATAAGCACTGTGATATTACTGTGACAGTAATATCACAGTGCTTATTGTCTGAGATAATTGGTGCCAGTGTCACAGTAATATCACAGTGCTTATTGTCTGAGATAATTGGTGCCAGTGTCACAGTAATATCACAGTGCTTATTGTCTGAGATAATTGGTGCCAGTGTCACAGTAATATCACAGTGCTTATTGTCTGAGATGCTTGGTGCCAGTGTCACAGTAATATCACAGTGCTTATTGTCTGAGATAATTGGTGCCAGTGTCACAATAATATCACAGTGCTTATTGTCTGAGATAATTGGTGCCAGTGTCACAGTAATATCACAGTGCTTATTGTCTGAGATGCTTGGTGCCAGTGTCACAGTAATATCACAGTGTTTATTGTCTGAGATACTTGGTGCCAGTGTCACAGTAATATCACAGTGTTATTGTCTGAGATACTTGGTGCCAGTGTCACAGTAATATCACAGTACTTATTGTCTGAGATATTTGGTGCCAGTGTCACAGTAATATCACAGTGCTTATTGTCTGAGATAATTGGTGCCAGTGTCACAGTAATATCACAGTGCTTATTGTCTGAGATAATTAGTGCCAGCCCAGTATCACAGGATATATTGCTTGAAATCACAAAAATGTATTGTGCTATCATCTATGATATAACACTTACAGAATGCCAAAACACCATGATTGTCTTTCTAAATGAGCTTCTGTCAACACCAATAACAAATAGATTTTATTAATATATGATTATAAAATGTTCTGATATAATTTTGTTAATTAGACTGGTACAAAAATAATAAATAATTACAGTTTTGCTTGGTAAAAAGTGTTAATATTGAATATGCTAATAAATATTTTGGTCCTCTAAATTGTTTGTCTTTATGGAAAGAATTATGACTTACATAAAGACAAACAATTTAGAGGACCAAAATCAGCATGGTTTTACTTCAGGGAGATCATGTCAGACTAATCTAATTGACTTCTTTGATTATGTAACAAAAGTATTAGACAAGGGAGGAGCAGTTGATGTAGCATATCTAGATTTCAGCAAAGCATTTGACACCGTCCCACACAATAAACTTATTCACAAACTATATCTCCTTGGTCTAGATTCAAAAATTGTGAACTGGGTGGAATGCTGGCTTAAGGACAGAAAACAAAGTGTCTTAGTAAATGGAGTTCATTCAGCAGAGGGGGCTGTTACTAGTGGTGTTCCTCAGGGGTCAGTTCTGGGGCCTGTTTTGTTTAACATATTTATCTGCGATATCAGCAAAGGGCTACAGGGGAAAGTATGTCTCTTTGCAGATGATACAAAAATTTGCAACAGAGTGGATGTTCCAGGGGGGGTAGACAAAATGAGAAGTGATATACAACAATTGGAGGATTGGACAAACGACTGGGATCTAAAGTTTAACACAGCAAAGTGTAAAATAATGCATTAGGGAAGAAAAATCCAAATGTTAATTACAGACTCAATGACACTTTACTGACTGTTACAGACGAGGAACAGGACTTGGGAATTATTATTTCAGATGATTTAAAACTTAGTAAACAATGTAGTAAGGCAGCGAGTAAGGCTAGCAGAATGCTTGGATGTATTGGTAGAGGTATTTGCAGCAGAAATAGTAAGGTTCTTATGCCACTTTATAGATCATTAGTTAGGCCTCATCTTGAGTATTGTGTGCAGTTCTGGAGGCCATATCTTCAGAAGGATATTAACAAACTTGAATCTGTGCAAAGGAGGGCTACCAAAATGGTACATGGTCTAAAAAATAAAACTTACCAGGATAGGCTCAATGACCTAAATATGTATAGCTTAGAGGAGAGAAGGGAAAGAGGTGATATGATAGCAACTTTCAAGTACATTAAAGGGTTTAGTAAAACTGAGGCTGTGGGTATTTTACATAAAATGGAAAATTCAAGAACAAGGGGTCATGAGCTCAAGCTAAAGGGTAGTAGATTCAGGAGTAATTTGAGGAAGCACTTCTTTACAGAAAGAGTGATTGATTTATGGAATAAACTTCCTCAAGAGGTAGTAGCAACAAACACTGTGGGGGACTTTAAAAATGCATGGGACAAGCATAGGGCTATCCTACGAACTAGATAAGTTTATACTGTTAGGTAAGGTGGGGCAGACTTGCTGGGCCTATGGCTCTTATCTGCCGTCAATATCTATGTTTCTATGTTTCTATGTTTCTATATACTTCAAAAGTATAAAAATAGTTGTATGATCTATATTAAAATGTAAATAAATTAATGTATAGAAAGTATACATGTAACATTACTTTTAAGCAAAAGAAGTACAGATCTGTATATGACATCCATAGATAACTGCATGAGAGGTGCAGACAGTGGGACCAAGAGGCACGCGATGCTATAAAGGCACAAGCCACAGAAGCACACGCTGCTAGTTACAGCCATCATTATCTGCTTGTGGAGCCCCTGGTACTGTGCGTCTTATATGCAGGTTCTCATATATTGTAAACTCCTAGTGCTGCTAATACCCCAAAACTCAGACCCCTGATCACATTACATCTCCATTCCATTTGCACCCCTCTGAGTCAGCACATTAAGGCTACTACTGGTCACATTTTATTT
>NC_069500.1:1110129961-1110178510 GCF_027579735.1 Bombina bombina
CCCTCTCTCTCTCCATCTCCCCTCTCTCTCTCTCCATCTCCCCTCTCTCTCTCTCCATCTCCCCTCTCTCTCTCTCCATCTCCCCTCTCTCTCTCTCCATCTCTCTATCTCCCCCCTCTCTCTTTATCTCCCCCCTCTCTCTCTCCCCCCTCTCTCTCTCTCCCCTCTCTCTATCTCCCCCCCCTCTCTCTCTCTCTCCCCTCTCTCTCTCTATCTCCCCTCTCTCTATCTCCCACCCCCTCTCTCTCTCTCCCCCCCTCTCTCTCTCTCCCCCCTCTCTCTATCTCCCCCCTCTCTCTCTATCTCCCCCCTCTCTCTCTCTCTCCCCACTCTCTCTCTCCACACTCTCACTCTCTCTCCCCTCTCTCTCTCTCTATCTCCCCGCTCTCTCTCTCTCCCCTCTCTCTCTCTATCTCCCCCCTCTCTCTCTCTCTCTCTCCCCTCTCTCTCTCCATCTCCCCTCTCTCTCTCCATCTCCCCTCTCTCTCTCCATCTCCCCCCTCTCTCTCCATCTCCCCTCTCTCTCTCTCTCTCCATCTCCCCTCTCTCTCTCTCCATCTCCCCTCTCTCTCTCCATCTCCCCTCTCTCTCTCCATCTCCCCTCTCTCTCTCCATCTCCCCTCTCTCTCTCTCCATCTCCCCTCTCTCTCTCTCTCCATCTCCCCTCTCTCTCTCCATCTCCCCTCTCTCTCGCTCCCCTTTCTCGCTCCCCTCTCTCTTTCTTTCTTTCTCGCTCTCTCCTCTCTCTATCTCCCCCCTCTCTCAACCTCTCTCTCTCTCCCCCTTCTCTCTCTCTCTCTTCCCCTCTCTCTCTCCCCCCTCTCTCTCTTTCCACATCTCCCCTCTCTCTCTCCCCATCTCCCCCCCTCCCCTCTCTCTATCTCCCCCCCCTCTCTCTCTATCTCCCCTCTCTATCTCCCTCTCTCTATCTCCCTTCTCTCTCTCTCTCTCCCCCTATCTCCCCTCTCTCTCTCTCTCTATCTCCCCTCTCTCTCTCTCTCTATCTCCCCGCTCTCTCTCTCTATCTCCCCGCTCTCTCTCTCTCCCCTCTCTCTCTCTATCTCCCCCCTCTCTCTCTCTATCTCCCCTCTCTCTCTCCATCTCCCCTCTCTCTCTCCATCTCCCCTCTCTCTCTCCATCTCCCCCCTCTCTCTCCATCTCCCCTCTCTCTCTCCATCTCCCCTCTCTCTCTCCATCTCCCCTCTCTCTCTCTCCATCTCCCCTCTCTCTCTCTCCATCTCCCCTCTCTCCATCTCCCCTCTCTCTCTCTCTCCATCTCCCCTCTCTCTCTCTCCATCTCCCCTCTCTCTCTCTCTCCATCTCCCCTCTCTCTCCATCTCCCCTCTCTCTCTCTCCATCTCCCCTCTCTCTCTCTCCATCTCCCCTCTCTCTCTCTCCATCTCCCCTCTCTCTCTCTCCATCTCCCCTCTCTCTCTCTCCATCTCCCCTCTCTCTCTCTCCATCTCCCCCTCTCTCTCTCTCCATCTCCCCCTCTCTCTCTCTCCATCTCCCCCTCTCTCGCTCCCCTTTCTCGCTCCCCTCTCTCTTTCTTTCTCGCTCTCTCTATCTCCCCCCTCTCTCAACCTCTCTCTTTCTCTCTCCCCCTTCTCTCTCTCTATCTTCCCCTCTCTCTCTCCCCCCTCTCTCTCTTTCCACATCTCCCCTCTCTCTCTCTCCCCATCTCCCCCCCCCTCTCTCTCTCTCTCCCCCCTCTCTCTATCTCTCTCTCCCCCCCCTCTCTCTCTATCTCTCTCCCCCCCTCTCTATCTCCCCCCTCTCTCTCTCTCCCCCCCCTCTCTCTCTATCTCCCCCCCCCTCTCTCTATCTCCCCCCTCTCTCTCCCTCTCCCCATCTCTCCTCTGCCCTCTCTCTCTCTCCCCTCTCTCTCTCTCCCCCCTCTCCCCACATCTCCCCTCTCTCTCTCTCTGTCTCCTCTCTCTCCCCCCTCTGTCTCTCTCTCTCTCTTCACATCTCCCCTCTTTCTCTCTCCTCTCCCTATCTCCCCTCTCTATCTTATCTCTCTCTCCCCCCCATCTCTCTTTATCCCCTCTTGAGCTTTCTCTCCCCTCTTTTGAGCTGTTTGAGCTCTCTCCACGGCCCCGCCCCCGACCACGCCCCCTCCAGGACCTTCACGTTAGGCCACGCCCCTCCACGGACCCCCCCCCGCGATATGCCACGCAACTCCACGGACCTCCGCGCTAGGCCACGCCCCCATGAGCCATGTGGCATGCATACTTTATTTACATAATACATTTATTACCAGGTGCAGGGACTCACTCTCACTCGGAAGATTTTCTCCCAGCTAGAGCCGACAAAACCATGTGCACTGTCACGACCACACCCGCGCCCCCCCCCAGCCCCCTTCAGTCTGACAGTGACTCTGAGGCTGAGCTGAGTGAGCTCACCGTGCATGACCATGCCCCCCCCTCAGTCTGGCTCACCGTGCCCCTGCGGCCCCCCCTCAGTCTGTGTGTGAACTTGAAGCTTTAACTTACCTTAGGCTTCCACTCCATTCTTCTTCACTCGGTAGTCACTGGCTGTGACACTGCTGCTGCCAGTCTGCCGTGCTTTCCAGAGTCTCCCACTGGACCCAGGGCTTTCCACAGACCACTCCACGTCTGACTCTAGTCTACTCTGCTGAGCTGCTCTGAGACACGTGACCGCACGCGGAAGGATCTATTTAATTCCCGCCCGGCACTCAGAGACAGCCAGCCCCAGTCAGATTCAGACGAGTTCTGAATTCTGAATCTGATTGGCTGAGAGTCAGACTAGTAGTGAGACGTGAGAGGCGGCCAGGACGGAGGCTAGCCTCCTGTGGAAGCGTATGGGGCGCATTGGAGAGCACTGCATTAGCACCTTTTCTCCTCTGGTGGCAGTCTCTCAGCGTCCCATACACTTCCACAGTAGTCAATGCATTCATATTGCGCAATGCAAGGACAGCCGGCTGTCCTTGTCTTGCGCAATATGAATGTATTGATGTATAAACAAACAGTGAGTCGGTTTTAATAAAATTTACACACAGAATCATGATTTTGGTGGAGGGGTGGGGGGTCACCTTATTTTATAAAAAAAAAAATATGAAAAAAAATAATAATTTTTTAATTTTAAATAAATGCTGCCTGTAATTACATAGATTGGCCAGGGGAGGCGCTGCCTTACCTGCCTCCTGTGACTGCACGTCACTGCGGTGGAGAAGTGTGAGTGTCAGTGAAGCATAGAAAAAATGGTAATGAGAAGTCGGTGATATAAAAAAAATGTGGAAAAAATATATAAAAATATAAAAAAATGTGTATATCAATCAATCCAAACAATAGTAAAATGTCTAGCAATCCAAAAAAATATATATGTCAATCCAACACAAGGTGTGAAAATAATGGTGAAAAAATTTGAATGCAAAAATTAGTGAATTCCAAAAAAATTGACTATTTTTTGGAATTCGCTAATTTTTGCATTCACATTTTTTCACCAACTTCACTTGTGGCTGCGGTATGTGGACGATATCCTTTTAATTTGGGAAGGTACAGAAAGAGACCTTAAGAGGTTTGTGTCTGAACTTAATGCCAATGATAGAAATATCACTTTGACATTGAACTTCAGTAAAACTGATCTCTCTTTCTTGGATGTCCACATACATGTGGAAAAAGATGCTTTGGTGACAGAAAATTTTAGAAAAGAGACTGCTACAAATAGTCTTTTGGAGGCACATAGCCATCATCCCACTCACCTAAAGAGAGGAATACCCAAGGGCCAGTTTTTACGTCTGCGTAGGAATTGCTCATCTATAACTAAATATGATGAGCATGCTACCCAGATGGAAAAGAGGTTCAGAGCAAGGGGCTATTCTAAAAGGATAGTTTCTCATGCTAGAAATGAAGCAAAAAAAGTGGAAAGAAGTGACCTGCTACTCCCAAAAGAAAGGGGAAAAGATAACCATATTAGACTAATTACCAAATATAACTGTCATTGGAACAGTATCAAGAACATACTTAAGAAAAATTGGAGCATCTTGATAGGAGATGACAATATAGCTAAAGAAGTGGGAGAATTTCCCATGCTGACAGCAAGAAGAGCACCAAATTTAAAAGACAAACTAGTAAAGAGCAAGTTTGTCACACCTCAGAAAAACTGGCTGACCAGACAGAAATTGGTAGGAAATTATCCGTGTAAAAAATGTGTGGCCTGCAAATTTATGTTGCAGACCAAGGTTTTTTCAACAAACAATGACAAAATATACAAGTTAAAATATTTTTTTAACTGTAATACAGAAGGTGTCGTTTATCTTCTATCTTGCTCATGCCCCAGTTTCTATGTTGGTAAAACAAAAAGAATTCTGAAAGACAGAATTCTAGAACATAGAGATGACATAAAACATAAAGTTCAAACTAGTAGTGTAGCTAGACACTTTGAATTATGTCATAATAGTGTGCCAGATTGCATGAAAGTGACCGGTATCGACAAGGGAATTACCAATGGTAGAGGGGGAAATAATGATAAAATACTAATGCAAAAAGAATGCAAATGGATTTATGACCTCTCTACCATTGGCTTAGGTGGTATGAATGAAAGGCTAGATATGGCGAGCTTTTTATAAGCTTTCTTCATTCTGAAAACTGACCGAATTTTCATAAGTACCATATATGAATTTTAATATTATAAAGATCTGTTTATTTTTGTATATTTAGTAATTACATTATAAATGTTATTTTCATTTAAAATATTATAGCCGCTTAAGAATTGTATTTGAATTATACTTGCTGTTATTTCACCTGTACCTGGGGGCGTGTTTATATTTGGCTTTAAAGCCTGTGAGTCCATGCTTACTAACTAAGCCCTGAGGAAGCCCGTTGTTCCTGATGACGAGGGGTGAAACACGTGTTGGCTAGCTGATTGGCCCATGTGACATCCACGCTGCCGGTGTTTGTTTGACATGGAACGGAGCGGTTTCTATGTCGAGCAGATGATTTCCAAACAGTCTTTCAAGATGAAATAGAGTATATTGAGCTACTCTGAAGTATGGTAATATCGTTGGCTATAAACATATGAACTATGCTTTAGCGAAAGTGAAGTTAGTGCATGCAAGAAAACAACCTATTTGCGTGAAACTACGTATGCATACTATCAGGATTAGTGTGGTTGACAGAGGGATACTATTTTACAACTCAGTATCCTCCTACACTTCTCCCTGTATTACACCTGTGTCCAACTTTCTTACTCGCTGCCCACGGAGGCTGTGCTGAATGTCTGAATCAGTCAAAAAAACGGCTGACTAACTTTCACTAATATTGCTTGCTAATTACACCAGCCTTGAAGCACTTACTTTACCTGCTTTACAGTTTTCTTACAACTACTGTTGCCATCTGCATATGTGCATACTAACAAAAGACTGTCTTGCAATACGCTTCACCTGCTCGAAACAGAGACTGAATTTGGATTAAACAATGTTAGAATAACTAACACAGATATGCTACTTGATATACCCGCTCTTGCAAATTTGTATTTATGCATTATTGAATGTTATGTATGTTGTTTTGCTATAAGCTCCGTTATACCAGTTAACATTTCAGTATATATCTTGTAATGATGTGGCAAGTGAGATTTGTTAATCATGACTTTTTTAAGTTCAGTTTACACTAAAACTAATATGGTCTGAACATATTCTTGAGGAACAAATTTCTCACTTACATGCTAATATTCTGGTTACTTATTTGCTAACAGCTTACGCTGTTTTACACCGTATAGGGTGGATTGTCATAGGTCCTATCATTTATTTATTTATCTTGTGTTTGGACCCGTATAGGGTGGATTGTCATAGGTCCTATCATTTATTTATTTATCTTGTGTTTGGATGTTTTCACATGAGGTATTATATTTACTTTTGTGTTATATAGAGGTTATGGTATAATTTAGTTATTTCTTTATTTTATTTTGCGCTGTGTGACGGCTCAGACCCCTGTAGGGGTGGATGTATAACTGCTACATAAAATATTGATATTTTATCATATAACAAGTGTCTTGGTATTTTGTAAAAGATTGCTGAAATCCCTGTCTTTGCTAATGTCACTATTATGTGCCATTTTCTCTCTCTCTTTTTATATAGTATATATATATATATATATATATATATATATATGTATATATACATACATATATATATATATATACACACACATACAAGATTATATATAGGTATAGATATATACAAATATATTTAGGAATATCTATTTAGAAATACATGTGAAGAACATTAGAATGTGAGATATTTACAGTAAATACACAGTATCTCACTTTATTAACCCCTTCACTACCCGCACTTTTAGAGAAAAACTTGCCCAAAATACAGTGATGTGCAGTAATAGGAGGAAGGGGAGACAGCACCTCCCCTGTCGAATCATAAAAAAGAGTTTTTAATAATAGCAACAAAAAAAAAAGTTTAGTGGTTTTCTATTAACCCCCAGGTAAGGCCCCCCCCGCCGGCGCCATCAGATGCGATCCCAATCATTCCCATTAATCCATCATCCATGTTGCGCAAATAGAGGCAGTGAGCCGTTCAGCTGCCCTCCATTGATTGTGCAACATGGATGCCTCTTAGTGTTACTAGCTCAATATGAGCTAGCGCCACCCAGTAGTATCTTGCCGGGCCCATACCACGCTCCAATAGAGGCGGTTCTCCAAACCGCCTCTATGATGGAGCTAATCCAGACAGCCAAATTAGCCAATCAGCTATCACTCAGCGCTGCCGGGAGGCGTGTCAGGAGCTGCTGCCGAGTCCTCACGTGTATGTGTGTCATTGTAGGACTCGTGAGTGAGAGTCAGTCCTCAGTCACTGTGTAGCAACAGGATGTAGCAGGTAGAATAGTAACCCTTGTGGGTGCTCTTTTCTTTGCCCAACATTAAAAGCAATACGGGAGCTGGGCAGGGTGGAAAACACTGCTCTGAGAAGTGTGTTTCCTGCTCCTGGGATCCATGCTCTTTCTGACTCTCACCTCATGGGGCCCCTGTTTCTGATAATGCGATACCGGTTCTCCTTTCTTTCACGGTCTTCCTTTGGCCCCTGAATAAATGGCGGAGGCTGGAAAAGCTCCACTGAAGTTCTGTAGGTCTTTCCTGGATGGCCAGTGTACAGATTGCAGATCATCTGACAGGCTAGTACAACCTGGGTCAGCAGGGTAAGAGGGTCTCGCATACTGGAAGCAGAGAGAGATGCACCACAGATTGCCAGCTGCTCAGCGCAAGTCAGGGACATATAGTGTGTGACAGGGACCCTCAGCAATGCAGGAGCGCACTCAAAGGTTACCAGGCACAATTGAATAATCTGGCTCTGCTCTCTATCACATAAAACACATTATGGGATGTATTCATTAACAAACTGCATCAATCAATATATTTGTAACCACTAATTAAATAGGTGAATGAGACCCAGGGAATGGTATAGGAATTGATGAGTATAACACTTCTATCAAGCAACCACACACTCTAATTTTATAAACTTTATACATTATTTCTTAATTATTACTTATAAATAAAAACAAGATAAATGTAAAATTAGCAACTACACAAAAAAAAAATATTTGAGAAAATGTGGATGACTTCTGTGTGTTTGTCTCTGTGTGTGTGTGTGACTCTGTGTGTGTCCCTATGTGGTTGTATCCTGTGTGTGTCCCTCTGTGTGTGTGTCCCGCTGTTTGTGTGTGCCCCTGTGTAGTTGTGTCCTTCTGTGTGGGTGTCCCTGTGTGTTTGTGTCCCTGTATGTTTGTGCCCCTCTGTGTGTGTGTCTGTTTGTGTGTCCCTCTGAGTTTTTGTGTCCCTGTGTGGTTGTGTCCCTCTGTGTGTGTCTGTCCTTCTGTGTTTGTGTGTCCTTGTGTGTGTACCTGTGTGTCACTCTGTGTGTGTCAATGTGTAGTTGTGTCCCTCTGTGTGTGTATCATTTTATAATGTATCTTATATCTCAGCACTATGGCTTTGATACTAGCAAGTGCCTCCCCAGCCACTGACCTCACCGCACGTCACTGCTCCACCGGACTTCATACATAGGAGGATATTATAGGACAATATCTACCTTATTATTGATAACCTCTGGTTTTTCTATTATCCACTGCAGCTTCATCTTCATTTACATTGTACTTATCACTGTTTTTATTGAGAACTTCTGTTTTTATTACATTTTTATATTGATTATTAATGTATATTTCTTTCATGGATCCATGACTTGTATGTATTAAGTTTTTATTATATGTATCTTTTTTTTATTATATGTATCTAGTTTTGTATTTTCATTAAAATTATTTAAGTTATGCCACAGAGCATGTATAATTTACGTTAAACACACATTCAACGCATTATGAGCAGTTGGCCATACTTGATTTAATATTTCATTTTAGAAACCATTATTGACACAAAAATTGAAAACATATTTTATTCTTAAATAATTAATTTGTTTAAAGAAAAAAATATATATTATAAGAATATTTAAAGGGACATTAAAAAAAGAAACTATCAGTATAAAAGACCAGCTTTTTTTAAAACTTGTATTTTTTAATGTGAATTAAAAAATGTTTATTTTAATTTAAATTGAAAATACAGCAGTATCACTTTGTGTACTTTCTGCAAAGCTCATTGACTGATATTAATTCAACTCATGGACATTGTCTGATTGGAACAAATGTATAGTGTAACTATCAGCCAATAAACGTTAGTTGTAAGTATTAATCGGCCAATAAACTTTATTAGAATACACCTATCCATCAACTTGTACAAACTCATTGCATTCCTGTGTTCTAATATATATATTCTGTCACTATCCCATCTCTTATCAGTGATTCTCTTCTTATGCAGATAAAAGACAGTTTATTGAACTCAAATAATATTTGAGTTCAATAAACTGTCTTTTATCTGCATAAGAAGAGAATCACTGATAAGAGATGGGATAGTGACAGTATATATATATATATATATATATATATATATATATATATATGTATGTATATATATATATAAAACATGGAAGGGAACTGCACTCCAAGACCGGACCAGGTACACAACCTGTGACCCAGCAACATCCAGCCCTGGGTGCTAAATAGAACTCCAAAAAAGCTGTGATGTCACCAGAGCCACAGGCAATTAACCCCAGTCCGGAATGGGTGCAAGAAACAAGGGGGATTACAAACAAAAAGTAATACAACACATAGAAACACCCAGCACTCACCAGCTAGCTCACAGCTAAGATAAAATCACAACTGGAAAGGTTAGTCACAGCATCTGGCCAAATGGGAAAGCTCAGGCACCACGTCAAGGTCCTTTCCATTGCCTGAGTCCCTAACATAGCCACACCATCATGCGAGCTCACAAAGCCAAACAGACTGAGAACAAAGAAGGGGTGCACAGGTGGATGTAATCACCCAGAGAAAATACAAAACATGGAAGGGAACTGCACTTCAAGACCGGACCAGGTACACATCCTGTGACTCAGCAACATCCAGCCCTGGGTGCTAAATAGCACTCCAAAAAAGCTGTGATGTCACCAGAGCCACAGGCAGTTAACCCCAGTCCGGAATGGGTGCAAGAAACAAGGGGGATTACAAACAAAAAGTAATACAACACATAGAAACACTCAGCACTCACCAGCTAAGATAAAATCACAACTGGAAAGGTTAGTCACCGCATCTGGCCAAATGGGAAAGCTCAGGCACCACGTCAAGGTCCTTTCCATTGCCTGAGTCCCTAACACAGCCACACCATCATGCGAGCTCACAAAGCCAAACAGACTGAGAACAAAGAAGGGGTGCACAGGTGGATGTAATCACCCAGAGAAAATACAAAACATGGAAGGGAACTGCACTCCAAGACCGGACCAGGTACACATATGTATACAGTATATATATATATATATATGTATATATATATATAAAATATATGTGTATATATATATATGTATGTATATATATATACTGTATGTGTATATATATATATATATATATGTATAAATGTATGTATATATGTATATATATATGTATATCTATATATGGTTACGTGAGACTCCAGTAATTAATCTTTTTTCCTTTAACAGCTGTTTAGTTTTGTTCTGGACTATGTAATATTTGCGATTGCTTAGTTACTTATGATTGGCTTGTCTAGTGTCACATGTTACGCAAGCTTTGTTGATGATGGTTGCTATGACAACCTGTTGCGGCGCATTAGACACCTTATACAAACAATCTATACTCCTATTTTTCGAATATGTTTTGCAACCTCTTGCCTAATATATGATTCTTTGTTATGTTATTTTACAGGGTGCACTTGTTTATATTTTTGGCTGACCGGACTCACGTTGCCCGGGATGATGACGTCACCTGTTTGGGGGCGGAGCTACCCGGGAGAGCGTGGATGCCCAGCCAGTTCACATTGGTGGTCTGCTGTATTTAAGGGGTGCTGGGGTAAGTAATGTGTAACACTTTTTTGGTCTCAGGACGGACGTTATGCGTCCGAAAACGTTCACTATTAAAAGTGCCTGAATAAGGATCCCTTGGAGTGCGCTTTTTTTCTATGTTTGTTTGCCTGTTTTGCTGCACCCAGGGCATTGGATCAACTGTCAGCTTGGAGTGCAATCTTCTTCTACTTTGTATATATATATGTGTGTATATATATATATTTATGTGTGTGTATATATATATATATATCCTTATAATGCGGCTGCCCCAGTGACAGGACTCTTGTACCCAGTATATATATATATATATATAAAATGGGCGGAGCCATCGGAGGGGCGGGGCTAGTGCTCCCCCATCTTCAAAAGTCACCAGCCGCCACTGCATCAAAGCCACATTCTGTACCCAATCTGATATGATAGTTTGGGAATAGATCTTTTTCACACTATATATTTGTCATTATGGTATGGCGATGTTAACATACATTTTAGATGGAGTAATTTCTTAGACAATTTAGTTAACAGGATTCTGAATGGAGATCACCTTTCCATTTCTGTCACAACTTCTCTTCAGAATGTATGTTAGGGAAAGTCCACGATCCCACAGCCTGGTCAACAGAGATTATGTAAAGTTACATATATCTGAGCTACACTTTAAGGAGTCAGATACGATTTAGTTAATAATTTAATATTAATCTTGGATATACCAACTGATGGAGTTGACTTACTTATATTTTAAGCCACTCTTTTGGAGGTGGTGTGATGTATTTAACTAAATTTTCCATATTTTTTACATATGAAGGTTATCTGTAATGTCGTTCCATGCGGTTGAGAGTATTCCTCTAACTGGTTGGCTTTATGGCAAAGGAATTCAAAATCTACAGATCTTAGATTTCTGTTTGCGTATGTTTATAATGTGTGACAATATATTTATTGCCATTGCTGGCTATTTCTGCAAGCTAGTTATTTTCTAATAGACTAGCGCATGATCTGTTTAAAAAACAAAGTATGATACCCCTCAACTGTATCGCGGGACAGTCCCGATTTTATGGGTCTGTCCCACGAAGATTCACATCTGTCCCGATTGCCCCACATCCTAACGCTGCTCGTCTTATTTCTCACGCTGCTCTCTGGAAATTTTTTTTCATGTATTTTTTTTATGCACTATTATTGGTTACATATATCACGTGACCACCACATATAGACCAGACCCCCAGTGCAAGATGAGCCAGAGCCTGACGTCTGCAGTCACATGGCCAGTCAGGTTTTTGGCGCATGTGACTGCACGTGCCGTGTCTCTGCTCAAGTCTTGTGGCGAAGTGAACAACTGCGTGGCGTGGCGCTCTAGGACTCGTATCGAGGAGGAGGACTACTCAGTTCTGACAAGCGCGACGGACTCACTGTGAGTGCTCAGTCTGTGACATGCAGACAAGCTATTGCATATATCATATTCATGATTTGGAACTTTTCCTGATTATTTTAGTGCAATTTACAGTATATATATTAGTGAACTGTGCTCTCTAATACAGATGATTCATAATTCTGGAAATGCTATGCTATACACTTATAAAAAGCTTGGTCAATGCTGGTCACTTATTTACATACACCTCTATTTAGTGCTCGGTTCCGGCTGTGGGAAAGAAGTAGTTGTAAAACTTTGATCGTCACGCTCCTCCCCCACACAGACAGTCAGACACTGCGTACGGCTCCAAAGACAGAGGGAGGCAGATATTTCGCAGTGAGTGCACATGGCGCTGATGCATAATATTTCCAAGCCCTGTGATCTGCACTCACTCGGCTCTGCATATTGTTATTGGCTCGCTTTCTGCACTAAGCTCAGCCGGGGATCCTGTTCCCCTGCTCTCTGCAGTTGTTTATGTCTTATAATGCTTTAAGGAGCTAATGACACTAAGCTGCCCTCTCAGTTCCAAAGAGCAGAGTCTGTTTTAAAATAATATCTTATGTTCTGGCTGATTATTTCATTGTTCATGAGCTGTGCCTGTATGCTGAGGTTGATTTGGGGAAATTAGTAAAACAGTGCAATAATGTAAGCTAAGGAGCTGGCCCATTTTTGGTTGAGCACCTGGGTAGCGCTTGTTGATTGGTATCTAAATGTAGCCATGAATCAGCAAGCGCTACCCAGGTGCTGAACTAAAAGGTTCTGGCTCCTTAGATTACATTTTTGCTTTTACAAATAAAGACACCAAGAGAACTAAGAAACATTGATAATATGAGTAAATTAGAAAGTTTCTTATAATCGCATGCTCTTGCTGAATCATGAAAGTTTAATTTTGCTAGACTATGCCTTTAAGAACTTTACTAAAGTAGCCCTGCCACCCCTGTAATCACGACAGCTAGAAAACAAACTGTGATTAGATACCCCACGCTTAGCCTCAAACTATGACTACATAAAAAATACTCTCCGCCAGGGAGCTACGAGCCCCAGCTTAAAACCCAAAGGACTTGGCGGTGCCCCACCCACCAAGAGGAGCCTGTTCTATAATCGATAACCCCCGCTTAACCTCATCACTTCTTGCCAATACCGCCTATATACCACCGTCGCCAGCCCACCCTGTGAGGGAAATAGTAGACACAATGATTAAATCACCAAAACGTCAGGTCAAGGTGTAGCGTATGAAGTGGGAAGAAATGGGCTACATTCTCTAACTTAGAGCACACGAAAAATCATATATATATATATATAACCATGGCAGCCTCCACGAGCAACACGTGTGTGGAGGCTACCATGTTGTCAAGCGTCTGAGCTTGCTCTGAAAAGTCCCAGCTTTTCCAGCATGCTGGAAGCGCTGGGACTTACGTCAGCAGAGCGCTCAAAAAACGCCCAGCCTCTCACTTGAAAGTGTTAAGAAAACGCTCCAAGCGGGACCCAGTTCGCTTGGAGCGCTGCCCGAACGCGGCCAATGACTCACTGACAAGGAAGTGTCCTGACTGAGCACAGTGTACATACAGTATTATTACCCCTGGTGTGTGTATGCATGTGATGTGTGTATGTTGTGTGTCTCCATGCATGTGGTGTGTGTATGTTGTGTGTCTGCATGCATGTGGTGTGTGTGTGCATGCATGTGGTGTGTCTGCATGTATGTGGTGTGTCTGCATGCATGTGATGTGGGTATGTGGTGTGTCTGCATGCATGTGGTTTGTCTGCATGTGTGGTGTATCTGCATGCATGTGGTGTGTGTATGTTGTGTGTCTGCATGTATCTGGTGTGTCTGCATGCATGTGGTGTGTGTCTGCAATATGCATTTATGTGGTGTGTGTCTATGCATGTGGTGTGTGTATGTGGTGTATCTGCATGCATATGGTGTGTGTATGTGGTGTGTCCGCATGCATGTGGTTTGTGTATGGATGTGGTGTGGGTATGTGGTGTGTCTACATGTATGTGGTGTGTCTGCATGCATGTGGTTTGTGTATGTGGTGTGTCTGCATGTGTGGTGTATCTGCATGCATGTGGTGTGTGTATGTGGTGTGTCTGCATGTGATGCATGCATGTGATGTGTGTATGGTGTGTGTCTGCATGTATGTGGTGTGTCTGCATGCATGTGAAGTGTATATGTGGTGTGTCTGCATGTATGTGGTTTTTCTGCATGCATGTGATGTGTGTATGTTGTGTGTCTGCATGTGGTGTGTGTGTATGTTGTGTGTCTGCAAGTATGTGGTGGGTCTGCATGCATGTGATGTGTGTATCTGGTGTGTGTATGCTGTGTGTCTGCATGCATGTGGTGTGTAAGTTGTGTGTGTGTGTTTGAATGTATGTTGTGTGTGTCTGCATGTGTGTGTATGTTGTGTGTGTCTGCATGTGTGTGTGTGCATGCTTATTTTTTTATTAAGCAATTTCCCATCCCTGCTGCTGCCCACCACATCATACTTTTGCCGGGGTGGGGGTTGTTGAGGTTGGGCTGCTCCTCTCTCCAATTTGTAAATGTTTGGAGGTAACCTTAAAGTGAAGGTAAACTTTTATGAATGAAAGCCCGTTTTGTAAAATACTATTAAAAATAGTGGCACTTTCATTCATCAAAGTTTACAAAGCAGCCGTTTTGATTAAAAACTTACCTTTCTTCTTTGCACAGTCAGAGCAGCTTCCCCCACCCGGGGATCCTCTCTTCACACATCATCAATGACTAATCCAGCTTCCTCCAATCACGGCTTTCCCCCCAGGGTAGTCATTGCCTGAGGCCATGCCGTGATTGGAGGAAGCTGGATTAGTCATTGATGACGTGTGAAAAGAGGATCTCCGAGTGGGGAAAGCTGCTCTGGCTGTGAAAAAACAAAGGTAAGTTTTTAATCAAAATGGCTGCCTTCTAAACTTTGATTAATGAAAGTGCCCCTGTTTTTAATAGTATTTAAAAAAAACGGGCTTTCATTCATCAAAGTTTAACTTCACTTTAAAGGGACATTATACACTCATTTTTTCTTTGCATAAATGTTTTGTAGATGATCTATTTATATAGCCCATAAAGTTATTATTATTTTTTTTAAAAAATGTATAGTTTTGCTTATTTTTAAATAACATTGTTCTGATTTTCAGATTTTCAGTTTGTGTAAAGGGTCTTTTCATATGCAAAAGAAGGGGGAAGGGGAGTGTCTTATTTCCCACTTGCAGTGGGCTTTCCAGCTACCTTTTCAACAGAGCTAAACTGACAGCTTCTAAATACGTTTTAAACAGTTTTATACTGGATTTTTATATCAGTATTTGTGCATCTTATTCTTTATAGTAGTGTCTATTAAATGCAGTTATATGAAAATGAGTGTATACTGTCCCTTTAACTAAAAAAAAAAAAGGAGTTTAGATGTTTGAGGATTCACTGGTGATTGTGCATAAAGGCATCCAAAACTTCAAGGTTGGAGATAGTGTGAGTACAGACTCTTTAGGAATCTTATTACACTTTTTATGTACAATGAGAAATGCCTCTCTCCTAAACTACTTCCACAAATCAAGTTACAGTTGCAGGTTTTGTGTGGTTACACTTTTATGGTGACAATTTATACTTAAAAAGGGCAGAATGATCATTATTTTGTAACAGAAAATATTACTTTTAGGGAGTGGGGTGTGACGGTTTGAGAACTAGAGTATTAAGACTTTTGGACTGGCAACACTGTTGTAATTTTGGTGGAGGGTACACTGGCAATGGTTGTGGGGTCATCATCAGATGAAGAAATTGTGCCACAGCTTTTTTTTCTGTAGGTGGCAGATCATCCCACTCTGCAGGACACATGTCTGCTCATAGCTTCTATATGCATATTTTTTATTTTACAGAAGACTTTACAATCATGAATGGTGATGGCTTAGACATGCTGAATGGCTGTAGCAAAGCAAAATATGGAGTTCAGAATGAAGCAGCATTGCTTGCTTTAATGGAAAAAACGGGTTACAGTATGGTACAGGAAAATGGTCAAAGGAAATTTGGTGGCCCTCCTCCAGGTGAGCTTATTTAGCATTGAAAACACTATTGTGGTTGTATGGAATTATTTTTTTTATTATAATGTTTTATTTATGTTCTGGTCAATGCCCCAATACTTGTATCTTTAGAAAAAAATGCCTTAAAGTAAATGTAAAGTTTAATGAATAAGTGCGCAGTAACTAAAAATACTCATAAAAACAGGGTCACTTTCATTCATTAAACTGTACATTGAAGCTTTTTAAAAAAAAATACCTTTTCTTTATGGAAAGCAGACCGGCGATCCTCCACCCGCAGCTCCTGCTGTAGTTAGCAGATCGATGACAAATCTGGGTTCTTCCAATCCCCCTTTGGCGTCCAGCTCGTGAGGCAACACATCAATTAGAGGAACCCGGATTCGCCATTGATCTGCTAACTGCAGCGGAAGCTTCAATGTAAAGAATAATGAATGTGCCCCTGTTTTTAAGAGTATTTTTCGATACCGGGCACTTATTCATTAAACTTTACATTCACTTTAATTTAAATTATATTGTAAACTTTGTAAGAAGTCATATTAACATAGCAGTTTAATACAATATGCTGTACTAATTACACTTCCTGTGCATACCCTGTCAAAATACTCACTATTTCTTTTTAAATTTAATTTTAAATAAAATCTGCATTTTTTTCTTTCCAACGTTGACAAACAACTATGAGTTCCATTCTATCCATGAGTGTCCACCCATAAATTTTGTGTGATTAATTCAAATGAAATGTTCCAATCAATAAATTTGTCAAAGATTTTCTGCATTTTTCAAATTCAGCACCTTGATCTAGCTGAAATCATCATTTGACTTTTATCTAGCACAAAAATTGCACTTTATGAGTAAATATTTTTAAGTTTAATTTCTTGTGCATGTTCTGTAGGAAAGTAGAACCAGGTTGTTTTTTTTTAATGCATATTATTTGTTTTTATTTGTGCGTTGTCACTCATTGAAAAATGCATACTTTTAGGTTTCACTTTTCATATGCTTAGAATTGTTTTTGTGTACCTTCTACAAATCTATGTGGAATCCAGTACTTCCTGCTTGAGAAATAAATGAAAAAAATAATTTATACATTGTAAACATGTGTGAGGGAAAATGAATTTGATAAACCACTGATGAATACTAAAAATGTATTATAAACTGATTAAACCATGCTATCTTATGGGCTAATTGCACAGCCCCTGTTACCAATTCTGTACTTAAGTGATGGTAAATTTGCCTCCATAACTACACATTATCTGAAAAGTCTTCTCATAACCTGCATATTGATATGCTAATTTTGTTCAAAAGTCAATTCTACTTTTAAAAATGAGCATTTTTTTTCAGGCTCCGTTACCTGACTAAATGTAGCCTCCCTGAAATATTTTCTCTTAGTCTTATTTGACTGGCAGCTCTTTCAGCCAATCGCAGCCTCACCCTGCACCTCATGTAATTTAATCACAGCACGCTCCCGTGCGTGGAACTCAGCCTGGATGATCAACTGCGCAAGCGCAACTCACTAAGCTATTTGCGCTACAGTAAAAGTGTTTTAGTTGCGCAAATAGCGTAGCCCAGAGGCAGAACTTTTTTTTCATTTTCTGCGATGAGATTTTTTTTTTAGTGAAATTTTTTCTTCAGTGTCTTTAAGAAGCTGTTGTTGCTGTGTTTGTTGCCCTTACTCTGTGTGCATGAGGACAGGTTCATGTACAGCCTGTGTATACACCCTCCCCCCCCACACCATACACCACACACACCATATACACACACCATATACACACACACACCACATACATACACACACACACCACATACATACACACACAGCACTGAACAACACACAAATAGCACCTTAGTCCCTTCTTCCTTTTGGTAGCCAGTGGTACAGAGGAGACTGCTTTCCTCTCCAGTATTCAAATGTTCCAATAATCCACAGCACCAAACGTTATAAACAGACTTTAGAAATGTATTTAGGTACAAACAAATGCAACGTTTCGGGAGCAACTTCCTTAATCATGCATAGGATCAACAGGTGTGTATTGGACCTTTATATAGGGAAATTTAAACCCTTCACACACTTATCCTAATTAAAATAATACAGCGCCACCTAGTAGGTGTCATACAATAATACATCAAACTTTAACAAGTTACCTTACTTTTATATTTAATCCTTAGTCATCAACTAAATTATTCTATATACAAACCTATTAAAAAGCCTATTAAAAATACCTATACAGGTTAGATGTCTCTAAGTGTTTAACTTTATATAGGTCAGATGCCTCTAAATTTTTAACCCTATAGAAACACAGCAAAATCTAACTCCCTATTAAGACCCACAGGGATCATGGTGTTAAGTTTATGGATCCAGAAAGATCCCTTTTGTGTCAACAATTGTTCCCTATTACCTCCTCTACGCAGCCTACCTATGCCATCAATTATTTGCCACCTCAGTTGACTTATACTGTGCCCAGCCTCTAAGAAATGACTGGAAACAGGGGCATTTAAATCTCCACAACGGATATTTGACCTGTGTTGACTCATCCTATCTCTCACCTTTCTAGTCGTCTCACCCAAGTAAATCTTCGAACAGGGGCATTTTATTAGGTAAATGACATAGGATGAGTCGCACAAAAAATGTTCCCTAATTCTAAATTTTCTGCCTGTCAAGGGATATAAAAAATCTTTACCTTTTAATTACCGCATTGCAACTGGCACATCCCAAACATCGGAAAGTGCCAGTATTCTTAGATGTTATATAGGTTTGACCCTGTACTTTTCTAGATCCCACATCACTCTTTACTAACCTATCCTTCAAATTAGGTACTTTTTTATAGGCCATCATCGGAGGATCCATAAAGGCTATGACGTCAGGGTTACATTCTTTAAGTACATTCCAATGTTTGTATATAATCTTGGAGATATCTTTACTATAAGGGTTATATTGTGTGACACAAACCATGCGCTGTGGCTTCTTTTCTTTCTCAATTGTGGCTGTGGCTTCTGTTCTTTTTCAATTGTGGCAGGTCTCTCCTCTAAAATCCTCTTTTCTTTTACAAGATACAATGAGTCCACGGATTTCATCCTTACTTGTGGGATATCGCCTCCTGGTCAGGAGGAGGCAAAGAGCACCACAGCAGAGCTGTATATATAGCTCCTCCCTTCCCTCCCACCCCAGTCATTCTCTTTGCCTGTGTTAGTGATAGGAAGAGGTAAAGTGAGGTGTTAGTTTATATTCTTCAATCAAGAGTTTATTATTTTTAAAATGGTGCCAAAGTTTTCTATTTTACTATAGGATGTAGCCATATTCGTTGTCAGCCTCTAGAGTAGAGCTACAGGTGGCTTTAAGGCAATGGGAACTGGTGGGGTTTTAGCCTCACTGCGCCTCCCATACTTGTGCTGCCCTTCTGGATGATGGTCTTAGCATATAGTAACCAAGGCCCTTCTTTGTCCACAGAGCTGCTGGAGGGAAGAAGACCTCCTGATCCTGTGGGAAGTTTCATGCATTGAGGTAAGTGCAGTCTTTATTTTCTGGGTACAAAACTCTCAGATATGGCTGTACATTGTTTTGCTCTGCTGGGGACAGATTATGGGCTCCTACAGGGCTTTTTGTCTGCAGAGTGTGGGTTCTCTTAAGTTTATGTAGCACCCAAAAGGTTACTTTCCTTAAGGCTGCGTGTTTCTTTAAAAAGATGTGATTGAAAGTGACACGCATATACCTACAGTTATTTGGGGAATGTTACTCAGGGGGTTTTTGGCTGACGCTGGGGAAGGTAGTGTGTTCTGTTTATTGCCGGAGTCTCCGGTTTACAATTTGGGACTATTTACAGTGTTCCTGTTGCAGAGACGTCGTGACCGTGTGGGCTTTATTTATATTTTTGCCCCGTTCTGACAAGATGGCGTTTCGCACTTTCTATGCGCTTTGATCACGCCCACGATAGGCGGGACTTCCTTGGCGCGCTGATAGGTAAAGAAGCTGCGCAACACTCAATTCAGGAAGTCCCGGTTGATGTTAGGTCCTGTTAGAGAAACGCTACAACTGCATGGTTTCTAAGCAAGCGGTCTGCAGCGTCGTAGTCCTGATCCGGACCTGTGATTGAAAGCGGATTGTCTTTTTGTCGTTCGAGGGGGCAGGTAGGCGCCTTAGCAGAGCTGCTGAGGCGAGGTGCCATTTTTTCTCTTACAAGATATGACGAGTCCACGGATTTCATCCTTATGGGTTAACGCCTCCTGATTAGCAGGAAGTGGCAAAGAGCACCACAACAGAGCTGTATATATAGCTCCTCCCTTCCCTCCCACCCCAGTCATTCTCTTTGCCTGTGTTAGTGATAGGAAGAGGTAAAGTGAGGTGTTAGTTTAGATTCTTCAATCAAGAAGTTTTTTTTATTTTAAAATGGTGCCAGTGAGTACTATTTTTCTCAGGGAGAAATCGTCAATCACTTATTCCTAAGAGGAGTGGAGACATCTTATTTTTCTGCCCTGATGATGATGATCTTAGCAAACATTATCTAAGATCCTGCTGGTTCCCACAGAGCATTTGAAGGTAGTGTAAAGAAATATCTTCAGTGTGGAGAACCGTGTCATGCTACAAACAGCATTGAGGTATGTTCAGTCATTTGTTTCTGGAGAGACTTGATACATCAGAACAGGCTGACATTATTCCCTATCTGGGGAGGGGTAATCAGTATGCACTATATTATGGAAACGGTGTACTTGGAATTCCCTTTTATATTGATTACTTATCAGTATGTTTCACTTATGTGTATTCAGTGTGGGATGACGCTGGGAGATGCGGTTTGCTGCCTAAGGGCTATCGTTGTTATATCACTATAGCTGACATAGGAGAGTGCAGTTTTTAATGAAGTTGAGCTTTATTATGCAAGTGTATGTATAGAGGGGCACATGTCTTTAATATTTTATGTTGGAAACCCGACATGTTGTTTTACTTCCCATGCGGGTCTCGGTACGGCTCGAGTTACGCCCACGGTGGGCGGGGCCTAATGTTGCACACTCAGCCGCACAGTACTCATCCGGATCGGCAGTAAGGTCCTGGGCTCCGGTGGGGCCTAAGTTGTTTTTGTACATGAAGGAAGAGACTTAGGAGCGCTTCTTAAACAGAATCAGTGTGATCTGGGAGCAGGTAGGCGCCACTGCGGGGGCCTAAACTGATAAATGTGATATATAACATTATCAAACAAGCGGTGCAATATTAAGCTAATTTGGGCACATAAGGGCATTTTTTATTGCCGCAGATGTTGTTTTGACTAATAACAGAAAAATTGTTGCGCTTTTATTATTTAAAGGCGCAGTACGCTTTTTAGTTCAAAGTTTTTGAGTATATGTTTTGACTTCAGCGTTCAATATATCAAGTAAAGAACGACTATTATTGCTATTGCTAGTCTGTTTAACATGTCTAAACTTGAGGAAACTACTTGTTCTATGTGTTTAGATGCCATTGTGGAACTCCCTCTTACTTTTTGTCCCTCATGTACTGAAAGGGCCTTACAATGCAAAGAGCAGATTTTCTTTAAGGAAAGTGTGTCTAAGGATGCTTCTCAGTCTGATGAGAATCGGGGTATGCCGCTACTTTCTCCCCAAGCGTCACAACCTTTAACACCCACCCAAGCGACGCCGGGTTCTTCAACCGCGTCTACTTCATTTACTCTGCAGGATATGGCTGCAGTTATGTCATCTACCCTTACAGAGGTTTTATCTAAGTTGCCAGTGTTACAGGGCAAACGCAGCAGGACAGAAGTCAATTTGAATACTGCGACCTCTGATGCTTTGTTGGCTATTTCCTATGTACCCTCACAGGGATCTGAATTGGGGGTCAGGGAACTTCTGTCTGAGGGGGAACTTTCCAATTCGGGAAGTGTGTTACCTCAGACGGATTCGGACGTCATGTCCTTTAGATTTAAGTTTGAACACCTCCGCCTGTTACTTCGGGCGGTTTTAGCGACTCTGGATGACTGTGACTCTATTGTGGTACCACCAGAGAAACTGTGTAAGATGGACAAATACTTAAAGGTGCCTGCTTACTCTGATGTTTTTCCGGTTCCTAAGAGAATCTTGGATATTATTACGCGGGAATGGGAAAGACCGGGTATCCCGTTCTCACCTTCTCCTAATTTTAAGAAAATATATCCCATATCTGACACTGTTCGGGACTCTTGGCAAACAGTCCCTAAGGTGGAGGGAGCTATATCTAACCTGGCTAAGCGTACGACTATTCCTATTGAGGATAGTTGTGCTTTCAAAGACCCTATGGATAAGAGATTGGAGGGTCTTCTTAAAAAGTTATTTATTCATCAGGGTTTCCTTTTACAACCGATGGCCTGCATTGTACCAGTTACCACTGCGGCAGCCTTCTGGTTTGACGCCTTAGAAGAGTCAAAGACTCCTTTAGAGACTCTTGAGACTCCTTTAGAGGAAATTTTAGATAGATTTAAGGCTCTTAAACTGGCTAATTCTTTTATTACGGATGCCGCCTTTCAGATTGCCAAATTGGCGGCAAGAATGCTGGATTTGCCATTTTAGCGCGTAGAGCGTTATGGTTAAAATCTTGTTCTGCTGATGAGTCATCTAAGTCAAAGTTTTTGGCTATTCCTTTCAAAGGAAAAACCCTATTCGGGCCTGACTTGAAAGAAATAATTTCTGACATTACGGGAGGTAAGGGTCATCTCCTACCTCAGGATAGAACAGCTAAACTAAGGGGTAAACAAAATAATCTTAATTCCTTTCAGAACTTCAAAGGAGTCCCCTCTTCTTCCTCTTCTTCTGCTAAACAGGAAGGGAATTTTGCTCAGGCCAAGTCCGTCTGGAGACCCAACCAGGCTTGGAACAAGGGTAAAAACCCCAAGAAGCCTGCTGCTGCTACCAAGACAGCATGAAGGGGCGCCCCCGAACCGGGACCGGATCTAGTAGTTGGCAGACTTTCTCTCTTTGCCCAGGCTTGGGTAAGAGATGTTCAGGACCCCTGGACACTGGAAATCGTGTCCCACGTGTATCAACTGGAATTCAAAGATTCTCTCCCAAGGGGGAGGTTTCTTCTTTCACGATTGTCTGTAGACCAGATAAAAAGAGAGGCGTTCTTACGTTGTGTAAAAGACCTCTCTACTATGGGAGTAATTCGTCCCGTTCCAATACTGGAACAGGGGCAGGGGTTTTACTCAAATTTTTTCATGGTCCCCAAAAAGGAGGGCACGTTTCGACCTTTTTTAGATCTCAAAAGTCTAAACAAGTTTCTCAGAGTCCCATCCTTTAAGATGGAGACTATTCAAACAATTCTGCCATTAATCCAGGAGGTTCAATATATGACTACCGTGGACTTGAAGGATGCATATATTCATATTCCTATCCACAAGGATCATCACCAGTTCCTAAGGTTTGCCTTCCTGGACAAACATTTTCAGTTTGTGGCTCTTCCCTTCGGGTTGGGCACAACACCCAGGATCTTAACGAAGGTTCTAGGGTCACTTCTGGCGGTTCTCAGGCAGCGCAGCATTGCAGTGGTGCCTTATCTGGACGATATTCTGATCCAGGCGTCGTCTTACCATCTGACAAAATCTCATACAGACATGGTTCTGTCCTTTCTGAGGACTCACGGGTGGAAGGTGAATCTAGAAAAGAGTTCATTAATTCCACAGACAAGGGTTCCCTTCTTGGGAACTCTAATAGATTCCTTATCCATGTAAATTTTCTTGACGGAGGTCAGAAAGTTAAAGATTCTGAATACATGCGGAGCCCTTCAGTCCAATCCTCGGCCATCAGTGGCTCAGTGCATAGAGGTAATTGGATTGATGGTGGCGGCAATGGACATTATTCCGGTTGCTCGTTTTCATCTCAGACCGCTACAACTGAGCATGCTCAGGCAGTGGAATGGAGATTATGCAAATTTTTCTCCTCAGATAGATCTGGATCAGGAGACAAGAGAGTCTCTTCTTTGGTGGTTGTCGCCGGATCATCTGTCCCAAGGGATGTGCTTCCGCAGACCCTCATGGGTGATAGTGACAACGGACGCCAGTCTACTAGGTTGGGGTGCAGTCTGGAATTCTCTGAAGGCTCAGGGTGTGTGGACTTAGTCGGAGTTTCTACTTCCAATCAATATTCTGGAATTGAAAGCAATATTCAATGCGCTTCAGGCTTGGCCTCAGTTGGCTTTGGCCAAATTCATCCGTTTTCAGTCGGACAACATCACGACTGTGGCTTACATCAATCATCAGGGAGGAACAAGGAGTCCCTTAGCGATGACAGAAGTTTCCAAGATAATTCGATGGGCGGAGGCTCACTCTTGTTATCTGTCAGCAATCTACATCCCAGGAGTGGACAACTGGGAAGCGGACTTTTTAAGCAGACAGACGTTTCATTCGGGGGAGTGGGAACTCCATCTGGAGGTCTTTGCTACTCTGATTCTCAGATGGGGCAGACCGGAATTGGATCTGATGACGTCTCGTCAGAATGCCACGCTCCCAAGATACGGATCCAGGTCAAGGTATCCTCAGGCCGAACTGATAGATGCCTTGGCAGTGCCTTGGTCGTTCAGCCTAGCTTATGTGTTTCCACCGTTTGCTCTCCTTCCCTGGGTGATTGCATGGATCAAACAGGAGAGGACTTCGGTAATTCTAATTGCGCCTGTGTGTCCTCGCAGGACTTGGTACGCCGATCTAGTGGACATGTCCTCTCTGCCGTTGTGGAAGCTTCCATTGAGGCAGGACCTTCTCATTCAGGGACTCTTCCAACATCCAAATCTACTTTCACTGCAGCTGACTGCTTGGAGATTGAACGCTTTATTTTATCTAAGCGGGGGTTCTTTGATTTGGTCATTGATACTTTGATCCAGGCACGTAAGCCTGTCACTAGAAAGATCTACCTTAAGTTATGTATGTAAATATCTTTATTGGTGCGAATCCAAGGTCTACTCATGGAGTAGAGTTAGGATTCCCCGGATTTTATCTTTTCTCCAAGAAGGATTGGAAAAGGGGTTATCAGCAAGTTCCTTAAAGGGACAAATTTCTGCTTTTGTCGATTTTACTACACAAGCGTTTGGCAGATGTTCCAGACGTTCAGTCTTTTTGTCAGGCTCTGACCAGAATCAAGCCTGTGTTTAGACCAATTGCTCCACCCTGGAGTTTGAATTTAGTTCTTAATGTTCTTCAAGGGGTTCCGTTTGAACCCCTGCATTCCATAGATATTAAGTTGTTATCTTGGATGGTTTTATTTTTTGGTTGCTATTTCTTCTGCTCGTAGAGTTTCCGAGCTTTCAGCGTTACAATGTGACTTTACTTATCTTATTTTTCATTCTGATAAGGTGGTTTTACGTACCAAACCTGGTTTTCTTCCTAAGGTTGTTTCTAATAAGAATATTAATCAGGGAATTGTTGTTCCTTCATTGTGTCCTAATCCTTCTTATAAGAAGGAGCGTTTGTTGCATAACTTGGACGTGGTCCATGCCCTGAAGTTTTACTTGCAGGCGACTAAAGATTTTTGTCAATCATCTTCTTTATTTATTGTTTTTCTGGAAAGCGTAGGGGACAGAAAGCTACGGCTACCTCTTTCTTTTTGGCTGAAGAGTATCATCCGTCTGGCATATGAGACTGCTGGACAGCAGCATCCTGAAAGAATTACGGCTCATTCCACTAGGGCTGTGGCTTCCTCATGGGCATTTAAAAAAGATGCTTCTGTTGAACAGATTTGCAAGGCTGCAACCTGGTCGTCTCTTCACACTTTTTCCAAATTTTCCAAATTTGACACTTTTGCTTCATCTGAGGCTGGTTTTGGGAGAAAGGTTCTTCAAGCAGTGGTGCCTTCCGTTTAGGTTCCTGTCTTGTCCCTCCCTTTCATCCGTGTCCTATAGCTTTGGTATTGTATCCCATAAGTAAGGATGAAATCCGTGGACTCGTCATATCTTATAAAAGAAAAGGAAATTTATGCTTACCTGATAAATTTATTTCTTTTACAATATGACGAGTCCACGGCCCACCCTGTCATTTCTAAGACAGGTATTTATTTTTGTTAAACTTCAGTCACCTCTGCACCTTTGGCTTTTCCTTTCTCTTCCTATCTTCTTCGGTCGAATGACTGGAGTGGGAGGGAAGGGAGGAGCTATATAAACAGCTCTGCTGTGGTGCTCTTTGCCACTTCCTGCTAATCAGGAGGCGTTATCCGATAAGTAAGGATGAAATCCGTGGACTCGTCATATCGTAAAAGAAATAATTTTATCAGGTAAGCATAAATTTCCTTTTTCATAGGTTTCTGAAGTTTTTCAATCTTATTGTCCTTTACTTCTTAGCAGACGTTTTACTGCTTTTATTGTGTCAGTAAGGCCATCCGAAGTATCTGGGTACTGACTGTTTTCTTTTCTTGCAGTTTTTCAAAAAGAAAAAAAAAAAAAAGTTTTTTAAATTTAATGAGACAAGTTTTTTTTTTTGTATTTTCTGAAATAATGGATTCAGATGTAATTCAGACTGTTCCATGTTCTATATGTTTGAATGCCCCTGTGGTACCTCCTGTTTCCTTTTGCCCTTCATGTGTTCAGAGGGCTTTGCACTTCAAAGATCAAATTTTTTATGATACATCATTGCCTAAAGCGGATGCTTCTCAAGAGTCTATAGATGAGATGCAGAGTATGCCGCAGCTTCCTCCCCAAGCGTCACAGCCTTTAACCCCCGCTCAGGCGGTACCAGGTATTTTGCCACATTTACTTTAAAAGACAGTTTCTGACGCATTTACTTTAAAAGACATTGCTGCAGTGATGTCTTCTACTCTTTCTGATGCATTATCTAATTTTCCAAATATATCGCACGGCAAGCGCACAAGAAGAGACAATTGTATGGTCAATACAGCCTCTGATTCTCTGATAGCGATTGAGGACATACTGCCAACAGTGAACGGGAGGGCACGGAGGTCCTGTCTGAGATTGAACTCTCTGTTTCTGGGAGCGCCTTGCCCATGACTGACTCTGAGGTTTCTTTCAGGTTTAAGCTGGAACACCTTTGCCTATTGCTGAGGGAAGTGTTGGTTACTCTGGATGATTGTGACTCAATAGTGGTCCCTCCAGAAAAATTGAGTAAGTTGGACAAATATTTGGAAGTTCCTTCTTACTCGGATGTTTTTCCAGTTCCTAAGAGAACTTCGGAGATCCTTGCTAAAGAATTGGAGAGACCAGGTATTCCATTCTCCCCTTCTCCTATTTTTAAGAAGATGTATCCTATAGCTGACGCTATTAGGGATTCTTGGCAGACGGTTCCTAAAGTTGAAGGAGCCATCTCTACCCTGGCCAAACGGACTACTATTCCCATTGAGGATAGTTGTGCTTTTAAGGACCCCATGGATAAGAAGCTGGAGGGTCTCCTTAAGAAGATGTACGTTCACCAGGGACTCCTTTTGCAACTGGTGGCCTGTATTGTTACAGTTACCACCGCGACCGCTTATTGGTTCGATGCCCTGGAAGAGTCTCTTAAAGTGGAGACTCCTCTTGAAGAGATACAGGATTGGATTAAAGCTCTTAAGTTAGCTAATTTGTTTATTACGGATGCTTCTCTGCAGATCACTAAATTGGTGGGTAAGAGTTCAGGCTTTGCCGTCTTAGCACGCAGGGCTTTATGGTTGAAGTCTTGGTCTGCGGATGTTTCATCCAAGTCTAAGCTTTTGGCTATTCCTTACAAGGGGAAGACCCTGTTTGGGCCAGACTTGAAGAAAATTATTTCTGACATCACGGGAGGTAAGGGTCATCTCCTCCCTCAGGATAAGAAGTCCAAACAGAGGGCGACAGAGTAATTTTCGTTCCTTTCGAAATTTCAAGGAAGTTCCCTCTTCCTCTTCCGCTAAACAGGACGGGAATTCTTCCCAATCCAGGTCTACTTTGAGACCCAACCAGTCTTGGAACAAGGGTAAACAATCCAAGAAACCGGCTGCTGCTACCAATTCAGCATGAAGGGTCGGCCCCCGATCTGGGATTGGATCTAGTAGGGGGCAGACTTTCTCTCTTTGCACAGGCTTGGGTACAAGATGTTCAAGACCCCTGGACACTAGAATTTGTGTCTCGGGGATATCAGTTGGAGTTAAGAAACTCTTCCCCCAGAGGAAGGTTTCTTCTTTCTCGATTATCTGTAGACCAGATAAAGAGAGAGGCGTTCTTACGTTGTGTAGGAGACCTTTTTTCCATGGGAGTAATTTGTCCCGTTCCAGTACGGGAACAGGGACAGGGGTTTTATTCAAATCTGTTTGTAGTTCCCAAAAAGGAGGGAACGTTCTGACCCATTTTAGACCTCAAAAGTCTAAACAAGTTTCTCAGGGTTCCATCTTTCAAGATGGAAACTTTTCGTACCATTCTTCCCTGGATCCAGGAGGGTCAATTTATGACTACCGTGGATCTAAAGGATGCATATCTACAAGTTCCTATCCACAAAGATCATCATAAGTTCCTCCGTTTTGTCCTTCTGGACAAACATTTCCAGTTCGTGGCTCTTCCTTTCGGTCTGGCCACGGCGCCCAGAATTTTCACAAAGGTGCTGTGGTCTCTGCTGACAGTTCTCAGACCGCGGGGCATTGCAGTGGCGATATTCTGATTCAGGCGTCGTCCTACCAGCTGACAAAGTCTCATACCGACTTTGTTCTGTCTTTTCTAAGGACTCACGGGTGGAAAGTGAATCTAGAAAAGAGTTTGTTAGTTCCACGGACCAGGGTTCCCTTCTTGGGAACGCTAATCGACTCTCTATCCATGAAGATCTTTCTGACGGACGTCAGAAAATTAAAGATTCTGAATTCAGGCCGAGCCCTTCAGTCCACTCCTCGGCCGTCGGTGGCTCAGTGCATGGAGGCAATTGGATTGATGGTAGCAGCGATGGACATCATTCTGTTTGCTCGTTTTCATCTCAAACCTCTAAAACTAAGCATGCTGCAACAGTGGAATGGAGATTCTGCAAATTTGTCTCAAATAGACCTAGATCAGGAGACAAGGGACTCTCTTCTATGGTGGTTGTCGCCGGATCATCTGTCCCAGTGGACATGCTTCCGCAGACCCTCATGGGTGATAGTGACAACGGACGCCAGCCTGTTAGGATGGGGAGCAGTCTGGAACTCCCTGAGGACTCAGGGGGTATGGACTCGATCAGAGTCTCTACTTCCCATCAATATTCTGGAATTGAGAGCAATATTCAATGCGCTTCAGGCTTGGCCTCAGTTGGCTTCGGCCAGATTCATCAGATTCCAGTAGGACAACATTACGACAGTAGCTTACATCAATCATCAGGGAACAAGGAGTTCCTTAGCAATGACAGAAGTAGCCAAGATAATTCACATCCCAGGAGAAAACTGAGAAGCGGATTTTCTGAGCAGACAGACTTTTCATCTGGGGGAATGTGAACTTCATCCGGAGGTATTTGCCAATCTGATTCTCAAATGGGGCAGGCCGGAGTTGGATCTTATGGTATCTCGTCAGAATGCCAAGCTTCCGAGATACGGGTCCAGGTCCAGGGATCCCCAGGCCGAACTGATAGATGCCTTGGTCGTTCAACCTAGCTTATGTGTTCCCGCCGTTTACTCTCCTTCCCCGGGTGGGAAGGAGAGGGCTTCGGTGATACTCATCGCTCCTGCGTGGCCTCGCAGGACTTGGTATGCTGAGCTGGTGGACATGTCGTCTTAGCCACCGTGGAAACTTCCATTGAGGAGAGACCTTCTCATTCAGGGACCCTTCCATCATCCGAATCTGGTTTCTCTGCAGCTAACTGCTTGGAGAATGAACGCTTAATTTTATCTAAGCGAGGATTCTCTGATTCGGTCATTGATACCTTGATTCAGGCGCGTAAGCCTGTTACTAGAAAGATTTACAATAAGTTATGGCGTAAATATCTTTATTGTTGCGAATCCAAGTGCTACTCTTGGAGTAGAGTTCGGATTCCCAGGATTTTGTCCTTTCTCCAAGAAGGATTGGAGAAAGGGTTGTCAGCGAGTTCCTTAAAAGGACAGATTTCTGCCCTATCTATTTTGCTGCACAAGCGTCTGGCAGATGTTCCAGATGTTCAATCTTTTTGTCAGGCTCTGACTAGAATCAGGCCTGTGATTAGACTAATTGGAGTTTGAATTTAGTTCTTAATGTTCTTCAAGGGGTTCCGTTTGAACCTATGCATTCCATAGCTATTAAGTTGTTATCTTAGAAGGTTTTGTTTTTGGTTGCTATTTCTTCTGCTCGCAGAGTTTCTGAGCTTTCGGCGTTGCAATGTGATTCTCCTTATCTTATCTTCCATGCAGATAAGGTAGTGTTGCGTACCAAACCTGGTTTTCTTCCTAAGGTTGTTTCTAATAAGAATATTAATCAGGAAATTGTTGTTCCTTCCTTGTGTCCTAATCCTTCTTCTAAGAAGGAGCGTCTGTTGTATAATTTGGAGGTGGTCCGTGCCTTGAGGTTCTATTTACAGGCGACTAAGGATTTTCATCAATCGTCCTCCTTATTTGTCGTTTTTTCAGGGAAACATAGGGGTCAGAAAGCTACGGCTACCTTTCTTTCTTTTTGGCTTTTTGGAATGAACGAATTACGGCTCATTCCACTAGGGCTTTGGCTTCCCCATGGGCATTCAGAAATGAGGCTTCTGTTGAACAGATTTGCAAAGCTGCAACTTGGTCATCTCTTCACACTTTTTCCAAATTTTACAAATTCGATACCTTTGCCTCGTCTGAGGCTGTTTTTGGGAGGAAAGTTCTTCAAGTAGTGGTGCCTTACGTTTAGGTTCCCTGTCTTGTCCCTCCCGTTTCATCCGTGTACTATAGCTTTGGTATTGTATCCCACAAGTAAGGATGAAATCCGTGGACTCATCGTATCTTGTAAAAGAAAAGGAAATTTATTCTTACCTGATAAATTTGTTTCTTTTACGATACGATGAGTCCACGGCCCACCCTGTTTTTCTGAGACAGGTCTTTAATTTTGTGAAACTTCAGTCACCTCTGGACCTTGGCTTTTCCTTTCTCTTCCTAACTTTGGTCGAATGACTGGAGTAGGAGGGAAGGGAGGAGCTATATATACAGCTCTGCTGTGGTGCTCTTTTCCTCCTCCTGCTGACCCGGAGGCGATATCCCACAAGTAAGGATGAAATTCGTGGACTCATCGTATCGTAAAAGAAACAAATTTATCAGGTAAGAATAAATTTCATTTTTCTCTTTATTTATCAAATGACCAGGATAGCCTCTATCTTTAATCCTCTTAGCCATTTCATTTAATCTATGTTCTGCTAACAAGTTATCTGTCACTATTCTTTTAACCCTTAGCATCTGGCTACTTGGGAGAGAATTCTTTAATTGAGCTAGATGATAACTATCAAATGCTAATAATGTGTTTCTATCAGTGTTTTTTTTATGTATATCTACATTTAGTAAACCACCAGAATTCCTATATACAACAGTGTCTAAGAAAACAATACATTCCTCACTGAAAGACACCATGAACTGATAAGTACACAGGGATTTATCAATGATATTTCTTGATACTGCTGTATCTAAAATGTTCCTAATCTCATTCTGTATTTTAAATACTGGGTTGCCATTCAATTTTCTGTATGTAGTGTTATCTTTAAGTTGACTCTCTATCTCCGTTATATAGAAATCATTCTGTAATAATACAGTGGCACCTTCCTTGTCAGCTCTCCGTATAGTAACCCCTTTAGATTTTAAATCATTAATGGCAGCACGCTGGTCCCTAGACAAATTTGGTTTACATATTTTTGGCTGATGCTTAGCTTTTCTCTTTTATTTTTTCCAAGTCAAATTTGACCAATTTAGTGAAGGTTTCAACGCTGCCATTAATGTCAGGACGAACAAAAGTGCTTTTTTTTATATAAACCAGTTCCCTTTAAATGCAATTTTCCACTAACAGAACCTGTAGAGAAATTCTGTGCAATATTAGTTTCATCTTTATGGGCAAAAAAAGCTTTCAGTTTTAAAGTCCTGAAAAATTTAAACAAGTCCTTATCCAGCTCAAACAGATTGATATTCTTAACCGGGCAAAAAGTCAATCCCTTATTCAGCAGAGCATGTTCACTTTCAGTCAGTGCTATGTTAGACACATTAATAACATTTGTTACTTGCTGTGAGATGTTTTCTTCCTGTTGGTTTCTCTCATTGGTTGTTTGCGACGTGCTGCTTCTTTTTCGGTGCTTGTGGCCCCCCCTGTGACTTCGCCTGATGACATCACCGCCTCGTCGCTCGAATCCAAAAAAAACCGGAACCGCTGGAGGAATCAGAGCTCTGTGCTCCTTCTCTTGTCGCCTGTGTATGACGTCCACGTCCGCGAACGTACCTCCGACCCCTGTAACCAGCTGATCTCTGTGGCCAATCGGAGCCTTCAGACCGCCATCTGTAAACCTTGCCCTGCTGGTAATCCAGTTAATCCCTTAGGAACTTCAATCTTTTACGGTCCTGGATCTCCTTTTTCTGAACAGCAATATTTTCATCGATCTCCTTAATCTTTTTTTCAAACTCTTCCAAAGGTAAGGCTTGTTTCAGCTCTTCTTTACCTTGATCGATTAGAGCTTGTTGTTTCTCTATCTCTTGCTGTAATGTGTCGACTGTGAGTACCATAATATCATAGGAACATTTGTTTAATATGGCCTCAAACCTATTACAGTAATCTTCATGGTCTTTTAATAGTGTGGGTCTCGTATTCATCCGGAGGCCTCTTGGGATACGTTTTACATGAAAATATTCAGCTAGTGTTATTGCATGGAGTTCCCGTGCCATATTCCTCCTACTCAGCTTTTCATATTCATTCGTGTTCCTCTCCACAGGGGCCTCTTTAAGAAAATCTCTTGATCCTCTTATTAATGTGGTGATTCTTGCGTCATCCACCTCTGTATAGGTAAAAGTTTTTGTACCATCTGTTTTAGGTAATTTATCCATATTAGTTGAACTCCAATGGGTATAGATGCAAATAAGTGTTGCAGTCCAAAATTGCAAACAGCACTAAACAACACACAAATAGCAACTTCGTCCCTTCTTCCTTTTGGTAGCTAGTGGTACAGAGGAGACTGCTTACCTCTCCAGTATTCAAATGTTGCAATAATCCACAGCACCAAACATTATAAACAAACTTTAGAAATGTATTTAGGTACAAACAAATGCAACGTTTCGGGAGCAATTCCCTTAATCATGCATAGGATCAACAGGTGTGTATTGGACCTTTATATAGGGACATTTTAACCCTTCACACACTTATCCTAATTACAATAATACAGCGCCACCTAGTAGGTGTCATACAATAATACATCAAAGCTTAATAATGCTGTTAATGGTGTGAAGTTCATGGTGTCTTTCAGTGAGAAATGTAATTGTTTTCTTAGACACGGTTGTATATAGGAATTCTGGTGGTTTAATAAATGTAGATATACATAAAAAAAAACACTGATAGAAACACATTATTAGCATTTGATAGTTATCATCCAGATAAATTAAAGAATTCTCTCCCATGTAGCCAGATGCTAAGGGTTAAAAGAATAGTGACAGATAACTTGTTAGCAGAACATAGATTAAATGAAATGGCTAAGAGATTTAAAGATAGAGGCTATCCTGGTCATTTGATAAATAAAGAGGACCTGCCACAATTGAGAAAGAAAAGAAGCCACAGCGCATGGTTTGTGTCACACAATATAACCCTTATAGTAAAAATATCTCCAAGATTATATACAAACATTGGAATGTTCTTAAAGATTGTAACCCTGACATCATAGCCTTTAAGGATCCTCCGATGATGGCCTATAAAAGAGTACCTAATTTGAAGGATAGGTTAGTAAAGAGTGATGTGGGATCTAGAAAAGTACAGGGTCAAACCTATATAACATCTAAGAATAGTGGCACTTTCCGATGTTTGGGATGTGCCAGTTGCAATGCGGTAATTTAAAGGTAAAGATTTTTTATATCCCTTGACAGGCAGAAAATTTAGAATTAGGGAACATTTTATGTGTGACTCATCCTATGTCATTTACCTAATAAAATGCCCCTGTTCGAAGATTTACTTGGGTGAGACGACTAGAAAGGTGAGAGATAGGATGAGTCAACACAGGTCAAATATCCGTTGTGGAGATTTAAATGCCGCTGTTTCCAGTCATTTCTTGGAGGCTGGGCACAGTATAAGTCAACTGAGGTGGCAAATAATTGATGGCATAGGTAGGCTGCATAGAGGAGGTAATAGGGAACAATTGTTGAAACAAAAGGGATCTTTCTGGATCCATAAACTTAACACCATGATCCCTGTGGGTCTTAATAGGGAGTTAGATTTTGCTGTGTTTCTATAGGGTTAAAAATTTAGAGGCATCTGACCTATATAAAGTTAAACACTTAGAGACATCTAACCTGTATAGGTATTTTTAATAGGCTTTTTAATAGGTTTGTATATAGAATAATTTAGTTGATGATGAAGGATTAAATATAAAAGTAAGGTAACTTGTTAAAGTTTGATGTATTATTGTATGACACCTACTAGGTGGCGCTGTATTATTTTAATTAGGATAAGTGTGTGAAGGGTTAAAATTTCCCTATATAAAAGTCCAAAACACACCTGTTCAGGGCCTATGATTACCCAAAAAATTAACTTGCCCACCAGCCCACAGGAAAATTAACTCGCCCGTGCGCATCTGCATATGTGTACATTATACATTAAAAAGGACAAAGGACACCTTGTTGTTATAATCTCACAAACCTGTATTCTTTATTTTTGTATACATTCCTGACATTGGTCCAATTATACAATCATTGAACTATGGAATAGTGCAAAATTAGACTTTTAGTGAACTAGTATTGATATATTTTAAGCAAATATTGAAAATAAAATTAGTAACTGAGCCTCAGTCATTGTATTGAAGTCAATACAGAAAGTAACTGATCTATGCTGCACATGAAACATTGTTGAAATTGTTAACAGATGTCAATCTGAGTCAGAGTGCTCTGGGAAGTTCAACTCACAATCATAAACCTCATTAAGTCTTGACACCTCAAATTCTTCTTGCTCCTCATCATTTTCAAGATGATCAAAAGGGATTGGAACCTCTGCAACCTCAGCAATTACTAAATTTTATGTTTCATTTGTAGACCTTTTGTATGTGACATTTCTCTTTCTTGGTCCTGCTGTTGCCCAATGCCTTACTGCATCACTTGGATCAAATTGATCTACTGGTGCAGAATGAAGGTTTACAATCATTAAATCTGATAATGTTGAAGTTATGAGGGAGGAGCGCCAGTCACTTTTGATCATCTTCATTTTGGAAAAGCCTCTTTCACATTCTGATGTGGTGACTGGCAAGGTTAGGATCAAGTCCATCAAACTCAGAAGATGGCCACATTTATCTCCGAATTCTCTGTTGAGTTCAGGCCAGGTGACCGTTTTCAGCTTCTTCTCCCAGTCATTCTTGTTATATAAACTAGTCTTAAGAACTGTCCATTCATTCACTATTTTCCTACAACTAACACCCTGTGCCTCTAGTACTGATTGAAACTGACTGATCAGAGTTCCAATGTCTTCATTGCCAAAGTCTGGAAGAAAGAAAACAAGAAATTCCTTGCAAACACGTTTAATGCATATTTTTTTGTTCTACTAAAATTAAACTATACTAATTAGGACATATTAAACAAAATATATGTAATTCAATAACATCTTTTTGTTTAAAATGTCCTAATAATATTTTACATTAGAGAACATCTCTAATTACATTTTAAATGTAGAAATACCTTCTGAGTTTTCTTTGTCAGGCCATATTTTGAAGGATGTCACCGATGTTGCCTGAAGAACTCCTTCAATGTCTTCAAAGCGATCTTCAAAGCTGGACTGTATTGCTTCCAGAAACTTCTTTTTTGAACTCTTGAAGGCATCATTCTTTCCTTTCAACTCAACTCCTTCAAACCTAGCTGTGCCTTCCTCATCAAACTTAATAGAATAAAGAAGTGACCCAGGTACAGGCCTGGAACATATATGAACATAAGAACAAAACCTCTTATAGAACAAAACAAAAAAGTACATACCTCTCTTTCAGAGCGATCAGTATTTTTTTTTGTCACTTCCAAACTGTTGTGGACATCTGCAACACTTGCATTTCGGTTCTGAAGAGTGTTGGATAAGTTGCATAGCTGTAAAAGCACATCATACATGAAGCAAGCATACTGGACCATTGACAGACTTGTAGCAGCTCTGTAAAAGCATCTGGCCTTTGCTTGCTGTTCTCCTCTCACACCTTTTGCATCAGGCGATTGGACCTAGAAATAAAGAGAAAGTATACATAATTGCCCTGCTTATCTCTCATTTTTTATTCTTTCTCTCTCTCTCTCTCTCTCTCTCTCTCGGATTTGATTTCTCAATTTTGAGAGACAGAGAGAGGGAGGGAGAGCTAGAGAAAGAGGCAGAGAGAGTGAATGAGAGCAGCACAGGAGAGATAAAAGGAATTAGAGGTAGGGGGAAAGGGACAGGTGGGGAGGGTGAAATGGAGGGAGAGAAAGGGAGCTTGAGAGGGAGGTGAAAGGGAAGGCTGGAGAGATAGAGAGAGGAGAGGGAAGGGGCAGAGGTCTACATACCTGATCAAGATGTTGTATGATTGCTTTGTAACCTTTAAGGAAATGGTCAAGTGCACGCCAGAAGTGGCCTACCCATCGTGTCCCATCTGCTCGTGTAGGCAATAGTGTCCTCATTTTCAAAGAAGCATAGCTGCTCTTAAGATTTGCACGGTTGATTGCCGACTTTTGATAAAATAAATATAACCCTAGAAGTAGATCCTTTAACTTCTGATGACTCTCATTATTGGCTGCTGTGTCCCTGACACTGAGCTCCAAGCGGTGACTCATGCAGTGAATTGCAAGAACATGCTTTCTCTGTCCTTTTAGTTTCTGCACAACTCCTCCATTTTTTCCCAGCATCACTGCTGCTCCATCAGTGCCTATTACAACTAGTTTCTCCTTCCACGACTGGTCAAGGTGTTGTGTAACTGCTGCATTTACTGCTTGAGAAATTGTTTCAGCATCAGCCTTTTCAACTGACTGCAAAGCCACAAATCTTGTGTGTACCTTGCCTTCTATTGCAAATCTAGCATAAATAATTTCTTCCTCCACCACTGCACTATCAACTGAACCATCACACAAGACTGCAAGAAACTTGGCAGCTGCATATTTTGTTTTTGTATGTTTTCTTTCTTCCTGTGCAATAAAGTGTACAAATGACCGTGCTGATATATGGCATTAAGATGGGTATCTCCCACATCCAAACCCTTCATTTTGTCAAGTCTGTAGAAACAAAATAGAGATAAAAATTAGCATTTTGGACAGAAAGTAATATAAACTAAGCACACAGTTAGGGAAAAGCCAAACACACTTTATACAATAAAAGCATACACTTGCTTGCACAAATCTGGAAAGTCAGAGAAAGGCCTCGATTTAATGGCAAGGAGATGAGCGTTGAGAAACAGTAGTTTTAGTTTCTCTGTCTGTGCCTTTGTCATGGTAGCGATTGCCTGTCCAGCAGGTGTTTCAGTCTGCTTTAATTTTCAGTTTGACTCACACTGGACACTCCACAGATGCCCTGATGAAAGCTCATGTGATCGAATACCTTCAAGTTTCATTGTGCTGGTACCTTCCACAAATGCATTCCGTTTGTTTGAAAATGCCTGGCATACACTACATAGCATAACCTGTTTTGAGCTGTTGTACACAAGCCACTCTCTCTTTTCCCCCTTATCATTAATCATCCAGCTGTCTTTGAATTGTTTCTCTCTCTTTTCCTTTTCATATTGTCTGGCCCTTTCTCTCTTTTCTGCATCATCTACCTTCTTCTTCTTTGATGGTTCACTGACATTATTAAGATAGCGCCACATCATATAGCCATCACTTTGAAATGGAACAGGATTTATCAGTAAGTCTGCGAAATATATGTAAACCTGAGCATCAGTGTCTGCTATGGGTATTCTGCTTCCAAAAAAATAGTGCGTATGCTGTGACATTGCTAAGGTAACTTCCATAAGCATGATCGGTATGTCAGAAAAATATAGAGTAATGCAAACCTAAGCAGCAACATCGCTAACAAGGTGCCCCACAAAACATAAAGCATCTGCCGTTAACGAGGAGGTTTGCTGTGACATCAATGTGATCCGGAACACAAGCTTGTATCAATACTCCCAAATAAAAGTGCGTATGCTCCCGAAAAATATAGTATGCCCTGATGTGACATAACTAACAACGGACAAGCTAGAATTAAGGCGCTGCGCTAGTATTAAGGCGCTGCTGTAAACAAAATAGTGCCGCTGCAGTATTATGAAAAAAAAAGCTAGGACACAATATTATGCCCCCCCCCAAAAATAGTGCAAAGCTGCCAATGGTGAGATCGCCAGCCGAGCTGGTAAATTGTAAATTTTTCTTGCCCGCAGGAATTTTTACTTGCCATTGGCGACCGGACCGGTCAATTCATATCCGCTGCCTGTTGATCCTATGCATGATTAAGGGAATTGCTCCTGAAACGTTGCATTTGTTTGTACCTAAATACATTTCTAAAGTTTGTTTATAACGTTTGGTGCTGTGGATTATTGCAACATTTGAATCCATACACACACACACACACCACATATACACACACACACCACATATACACACACACACCACATATACACACACACACACACACCACATACATACACACACACGCACACACCACATACATACATACACACACACACACACACCACATACACACACACACCACATATACATACACACACCATATACACACACACATCACATATATACACACACCACATATACCACACACACACACACACCATATACAGGTGACCCTCGTTTTACAACGGTTCAATTTACACCGTTTCAGAATAACAACCTTTTTTTCCAGTCATGTGACTGCTATTGAAAAGCATTGAGAAGCAGTGCATTTATTAAAATAGACAGTAGGTGGAGCTGTCCGCTTGTGTTGCAGCAAAGCCAAGCAAGCTGAAATTAATCAGTTTAATCAGACCTGAGCTATCGAGTAGATTTCAAAGGAACAAGATCTTCCTGTCTATAAATCAGTCCAGATTGGAATGCATAGAAAGAACTGTTTGAAGAAAGATGTAAGTGAAGTCTGTGTTGTGTGATTATTTTATTAGGTTTATAATGCTGTTTAGCAAATGTTTTTGTTCATTTAACTTAGTTTACTTATATATTCTGTGTCCCCTCATATACACACCATATACACACACACCACATATACACACACACCACATATACACACACACACACACAACATATACACACACCATAAACACACACACACACACCATAAACACACACACACACAATATAAACACACACACACTTATTAAAGAACAAAAAAAAAAAATCTAAGTATTTTGGTTGGCTCCTACACTTCTAGAATACATTTGTTAAACCCTGACTTACCTTTTCTGCAATGTGCTGTTCTCTGTACCGCACTGGAGATCAGGAAGTGAAAGGAAATTGAAAAGAGAGGAACGTAGCAAATATTTCCATTGAGATAGAACGGAACATTGACACCCGCAGGCAGAAATTAAAAGTGCAGGCAAATTTTTTTTTTTTTAACTGACGCTGCCGTTCTTTCTGCAGAGATCCTACAGTTTCTGCGATAAGAACGCAGATCGCATAGTGTTCTGCCTTGGGGTAGCGTAGTGAGTTACACTTGCGTAGTTGAACTTCCAGACGGGAGTGTGCTTTGATTAAATTACATGGGGCTCATGGTGAGACTCCGAATGGCTGAAAGAGCTGCCAGTCAAATAAGACTTTCAGAGAGGCTGCATTGAATTAGGTAACGGAGCTTGACAAAAATGCTAATTTTTTAACGTAGAATTGACTTTTGAGCAAAATAAGCATATTGATATGCTAGTTATAAGAAGACCTTTAAGAATATGTGAAGTTATGGAGGCAAATTTACCATCACTTTAGGACACTATAGAGGAAGAATTGGAAAATCCACATACCTAGGCTTCCATAAAGCGTGGATAAACAATTTAAAGTTAACTGAAGCGTTGAAAAATTATTTATTGTGCTCATGTCACAGGACATGAATAAGGGTTTGAAAAGCAAAACGTAGTCCTTTTTGTTTTTGTACCTGCTCCTTTTTTTAGCCATAGAATAAAGGCTTTAAGAAAGTACAGTCATGCGACTTGTTTTGACTTTTGTATTTCTGCAAAAAGCAGGCCAGACTCCTTATTAACCCCTTAATGACCAATGCCATTTTTCAATTTCTTTCCCTTAAGGACCAAGGCAATTTCCACATTTCTGCTGTGTTTGTGTTTAGCTGTAATTTTCCTCTTACTCATTTACTGTACCCACACATATTATATACCATTTCTTCTGTTAAGTGTGATCAGTCCACGGGTCATCATTACTTCTGGGATATTACTCCTCCCCAACAGGAAGTGCAAGAGGATTCACCCAGCAGAGCTGCATATAGCTCCTCCCCTCTACGTCACTCCCAGTCATTCTCTTGCACCCAACGACTAGATAGGATGTGTGAGAGGACTATGGTGATTATACTTAGTTTTATATCTTCAATCAAAAGTTTGTTATTTTAAAATAGCACCGGAGTGTGTTATTACCTCTCTGGCAGAGTTTGAAGAAGAATCTACCAGAGTTTTTGCTATGATTTTAGCCGGAGTAGTTAAGATCATATTGCTGTTTCTCGGCCATCTGAGGAGAGGTAAACTTCAGATCAGGGGACAGCGGGCAGATGAATCTGCATAGAGGTATGTAGCAGCTTTTATTTTCTGACAATGGAATTGATGAGAAAATCCTGCCATACCGATATAATGTCATGTATGTATACTTTTACTTCAGTATTCTGGGGAATGGTACTTCACTAGAATTACACTGTAAGAATTACATAAAGCTGTTTAATAACTAGAAATTATGTTTAACGTTTTTGCTGGAATGTAAAATTGTTTTCATTTGCTGAGGTACTGAGTGAATAAATGTTTGGGCACTATTTTTCCACTTGGCAGTTGCTTAATCTTTTTTCTGACAGTTTCTGTTCTCACTCACTGCTGTGTGTGAGGGGGAGGGGCCGTTTTTTGGCGCTTTTGCTACGCATCAAATATTTCAGTCAGTAGCTCATTGTATTTCCTGCATGATCCGGTTCATCTCTACAGAGCTCAGGGGTCTTCAAAACTTATTTTGAGGGAGGTAATTTCTCTCAGCAGAGCTGTGAGAATTATAGTTGACTGAAATAAAAAACGTTTATTCTGTAATTTGTTTCCTGCTTTCAGAATTTGTTATCTTTGCTAATGGGATTAAACCTTTGCTAAAGTTGTGTTGTTTACACTATAACTGTTTTCAATTTATTAATTTTCAACTGTCATAGATCTTCTGTGCTTCTTAAAGGCACAGTACGTTTTTAATATTATTCTAATTGAATTGTATTCCAAGTTGCAAGTTTATTTGCTAGTGTGTTAAACATGTCTGATTCAGAGGATGATACCTGTGTCATTTGTTGCAATGCCAAAGTGGAGCCCAATAGAAATTTATGTACTAACTGTATTGATGCTACTTTAAATAAAAGTCAATCTGTACAAATTGAACAAATTTCACCAAACAACGAGGGGAGAGTTATGCCGACTAACTCGCCTCACGTGTCAGTACCTGCATCTCCCGATCGGGAGGTGCGTGATATTGTAGCGCCGAGTACATCTGGGCGGCCATTACAAATCACATTACAGGATATGGCTACTGTTATGACTGAAGTTTTGGCTAAATTACCAGAACTAAGAGGTAAGCGTGATCACTCTGGGGTGAGAACAGAGTGCGCTGATAATATTAGGGCCATGTCAGACACTGCGTCACAGGTGGCAGAACATGAGGACGGAGAACTTCATTCTGTGGGTGATGGTTCTGATCCAAACAGACTGGATTCAGATATTTCAAATTTTAAATTTAAACTGGAAAACCTCCGTGTATTACTAGGGGAGGTGTTAGCGGCTCTGAATGATTGTAACACAGTTGCAATACCAGAGAAAATGTGTAGGTTGGATAAATATTTTGCGGTACCGGCGAGTACTGAGGTTTTTCCTATACCTAAGAGACTTACTGAAATTGTTACTAAGGAGTGGGATAGACCCGGTGTGCCGTTCTCACCCCCTCCGATATTTAGAAAAATGTTTCCAATAGACGCCACCACACGGGACTTATGGCAAACGGTCCCTAAGGTGGAGGGAGCAGTTTCTACTTTAGCTAAGCGTACCACTATCCCGGTGGAGGATAGCTGTGCTTTTTCAGATCCAATGGATAAAAAATTAGAGGGTTACCTTAAGAAAATGTTTGTTCAACAAGGTTTTATATTGCAACCCCTTGCATGCATTGCGCCGATCACGGCTGCAGCGGCATTCTGGATTGAGTCTCTGGAAGAGAACATTAGTTCAGCTACTCTGGACGACATTACGGACAGGCTTAGAGTCCTTAAACTAGCTAATTCATTCATTTCGGAGGCCGTAGTACATCTTACTAAACTTACGGCGAAGAATTCAGGATTCGCCATTCAGGCACGCAGGGCGCTGTGGCTAAAATCCTGGTCAGCTGATGTTACTTCTAAGTCTAAATTGCTTAATATACCTTTCAAAGGGCAGACCTTATTCGGGCCCGGGTTGAAAGAGATTATCGCTGACATTACAGGAGGTAAAGGCCATGCCCTGCCTCAGGACAAAGCCAAAGCTAAGGCTAGACAGCCTAATTTTCGTTCCTTTCGTAATTTCAAAGCGGGAGCAGCATCAACTTCCTCTGCACCAAGACAGGAAGGAGCTGTTGCTCGCTACAGACAAGGCTGGAAACCTAACCAGTCCTGGAACAAGGGCAAGCAGACCAGGAAACCTGCTGCTGCCCCTAAAACAGCATGAATTGAGGGCCCCCGATCCGGGATCGGATCTAGTGGGGGGCAGACTTTCTCTCTTCGCCCAGGCTTGGGCAAGAGATGTCCAGGATCCCTGGGCGCTAGAGATAATATCTCAGGGATACCTTCTGGACTTCAAATACTCTCCTCCAAGAGAGAGATTTCATCTGTCAAGGTTGTCAACAATCCAGACAAAGAAAGAGGCGTTTCTACGCTGCGTACAAGAGCTCTTGTTAATGGGAGTAATCCATCCTGTTCCACGATCGGAACAGGGACAGGGGTTTTACTCAAATCTGTTTGTGGTTCCCAAAAAAGAGGGAACTTTCAGACCAATCCTGGACTTAAAGATCCTAAACAAATTCCTAAGAGTTCCATCGTTCAAGATGGAGACTATTCAGACAATTTTACCTATGATCCAAGAGGGTCAGTACATGACCACTGTAGATTTAAAAGATGCCTACCTTCACATACCGATTCACAAAGATCATTACCGGTACCTAAGGTTTGCCTTCCTAGACAGGCATTACCAGTTTGTGGCTCTTCCATTCGGATTGGCTACAGCTCCAAGAATCTTCACAAAGGTTCTGGGTGCTCTTCTGGCGGTACTAAGACCGCGGGGAATCTCGGTAGCTCCATACCTAGACGACATTCTGATTCAAGCTTCAAGCTTTCAAACTGCCAAGTCTCATACAGAGTTAGTACTGGCATTTCTAAGGTCACATGGATGGAAGGTGAACGAAAAGAAAAGTTCACTCGTTCCACTCACAAGAGTTCCCTTCCTGGGGACTCTTATAGATTCTGTAGAAATGAAGATTTACCTGACAGAGGACAGGCTAACAAGACTTCAAAGTGCTTGCCGCACCCTTCATTCCATTCAACACCCATCAGTGGCTCAATGCATGGAGGTAATCGGCTTAATGGTAGCGGCAATGGACATAGTACCCTTTGCACGCTTACACCTCAGACCACTGCAACTGTGCATGCTAAGTCAGTGGAATGGGGATTACTCAGACTTATCCCCTTCTCTGAATCTGGATCAAGAGACCAGAAATTCTCTTCTATGGTGGCTTTCTCGGCCACATCTGTCCAGGGGGATGCCATTCAGCAGACCAGACTGGACAATTGTAACAACAGACGCCAGCCTTCTAGGTTGGGGTGCCGTCTGGAATTCTCTGAAGGCTCAGGGACAATGGAGTCAGGAGGAGAGTCTCCTGCCAATAAACATTCTGGAATTGAGAGCAGTTCTCAATGCCCTCCTGGCTTGGCCCCAGTTGACAACTCGGGGGTTCATCAGGTTTCAGTCGGACAACATCACGACTGTAGCTTACATCAACCATCAGGGAGGGACAAGAAGCTCCCTAGCTATGATGGAAGTATCAAAGATAATTCGCTGGGCAGAGTCTCACTCTTGCCACCTGTCAGCAATCCACATCCCGGGAGTGGAGAACTGGGAGGCGGATTTCTTAAGTCGTCAGACTTTTCATCCGGGGGAGTGGGAACTCCATCCGGAGGTCTTTGCCCAAATACTTCGACGTTGGGGCAAACCAGAGATAGATCTCATGGCGTCTCGACAGAACGCCAAGCTTCCTCGTTACGGGTCCAGATCCAGGGATCCAGGAGCAGTCCTGATAGATGCCCTGACAGCACCTTGGGACTTCAGGATGGCTTACGTGTTTCCACCCTTCCCGATGCTTCCTCGATTGATTGCCAGAATCAAACAAGAGAGAGCATCAGTGATTCTAATAGCTCCTGCGTGGCCACGCAGGACTTGGTATGCAGACCTGGTGGACATGTCATCCTGTCCACCTTGGTCTCTACCTCTGAAACAGGACCTTCTGATACAGGGTCCCTTCAAACATCAAAATCTAACTTCTCTGAAGCTGACTGCTTGGAAATTGAACGCTTGATTTTATCAAGACGTGGGTTTTCCGAGTCAGTTATTGATACCTTAATACAGGCTAGGAAGCCTGTTACCAGAAAGATTTACCATAAGATATGGCGTAAATACCTATATTGGTGTGAATCCAAAGGTTACTCTTGGAGTAAGGTTAGGATTCCTAGGATATTGTCTTTTCTACAAGAAGGTTTAGAAAAGGGTTTATCTGCTAGTTCATTAAAGGGACAGATCTCAGCTCTGTCCATTCTGTTACACAAACGTCTGTCAGAAGTTCCTGACGTCCAGGCTTTTTGTCAGGCTTTGGTCAGGATTAAGCCTGTGTTTAAAACTGTTGCTCCACCATGGAGTTTAAACCTTGTTCTTAATGTTTTACAGGGCGTTCCGTTTGAACCCCTTCATTCCATTGATATAAAGTTGTTATCTTGGAAAGTTCTATTTTTAATGGCTATTTCCTCGGCTCGAAGAGTCTCTGAATTATCAGCCTTACATTGTGATTCTCCTTATTTGATTTTTCATTCGGATAAGGTAGTTCTGCGTACTAAACCTGGGTTCTTACCTAAGGTAGTTACTAACAGGAATATCAATCAAGAGATTGTTGTTCCTTCCTTGTGCCCAAATCCTTCTTCAAAGAAGGAACGTCTACTGCACAACCTGGATGTAGTCCGTGCTCTGAAATTTTACTTACAGGCAACTAAGGAATTTCGACAAACGTCTTCTCTGTTTGTCGTTTACTCTGGGCAGAGGAGAGGTCAAAAAGCTTCTGCTACCTCTCTTTCTTTTTGGCTTCGTAGCATAATTCGTTTAGCTTATGAGACTGCTGGACAGCAGCCTCCTGAAAGAATTACAGCTCATTCTACTAGAGCTGTGGCTTCCACTTGGGCCTTCAAGAATGAGGCCTCTGTTGAGCAGATTTGCAAGGCTGCAACTTGGTCTTCGCTTCATACTTTTTCCAAATTTTCCAAATTTGACACTTTTGCTTCATCGGAGGCTATTTTTGGGAGAAAGGTTCTTCAGGCAGTGGTTCCTTCTGTATAAAGAGCCTGCCTATCCCTCCCGTCATCCGTGTACTTTTGCTTTGGTATTGGTATCCCAGAAGTAATGATGACCCGTGGACTGATCACACTTAACAGAAGAAAACATAATTTATGCTTACCTGATAAATTCCTTTCTTCTGTAGTGTGATCAGTCCACGGCCCGCCCTGTTTTTAAGGCAGGTAAATATTTTTTTTTAATTTATACTCCAGTCACCACTTCACCCTTGGCTTTTCCTTTCTCGTTGGTCCTTGGTCGAATGACTGGGAGTGACGTAGAGGGGAGGAGCTATATGCAGCTCTGCTGGGTGAATCCTCTTGCACTTCCTGTTGGGGAGGAGTAATATCCCAGAAGTAATGATGACCCGTGGACTGATCACACTACAGAAGAAAGGAATTTATCAGGTAAGCATAAATTATGTTTTTTCTCGCCACTAAATGGACTTTCTAAAGATACCATTATTTTCATCATATATTATAATTTACTATTAAAAATATGATAAAATATGAGGAAAAATGGAAAAAAACACACTTTTTTTAAATTTGACCCCCAAAATCTGTTACACATCTACAACCACCAAAAAACAACCATTCTAAATAGTTTCTAAATTTTGTCCTGAGTTTAGAAATACCCAATGTTAACATGTTCTTTGCTTTTTTTGCAAGTTATAGGGCAATAAATACAAGTAGCACTTTGCTATTTCAAAACCACTTTTTTTTCAAAATGAGCGCTAGTTACATTGGAACCCTGATATCTGTCAGGAATCCCTGAATATCCCTTGACATGTATATATTTTATTTTAGAAGACATCCCAAAGTATTGATCTAGGCCCATTTTGGTATATTTCATGCCACCATTTAACCGCCAAATGCGATCAACTAAAAAAAATTGTTCACTTTTTCACAAATGTTTTCACAAACTTTAGGTTTCTCACAGAAATTATTTACAAACAACTTATGCAATTATGGCATAAATGGTTGTAAATGCTTCTCTGGGATCCCCTTTCTTCAGAAATAGCAGACTTATATGGCTTTGGCGTTGTTTTTTGGTAATTAGAAGGCTGCTAAATGCCACTGCGCACCACACGTGTTTTATGCCCAGCAGTGAAGGGGTTAATTAGGGAGCTTGTAGAGTTAATTTTAGCTTTAGTGTAGTAGACAACCCAAAGTATTGATCTAGGCCCATTTTGGTATATTTAATGCCACCATTTCACCGCCAAATGCGATCAAATTTAAAAAAAACTTAAATTTTTTCGCAATTTTAGGTTTCTCACTGAAATTATTTACAAACAGCTTGTGCAATTATGGCACAAATGGTTGTAAATGCTTCTCTGGGATCCCCTTTGTTTAGAAATAGCAGACATATATGGCTTTGGCGATGCTTTTTGGTAATTAGAAGGCTGCTAAATGCCGCTGCACATCACACATGTATTATGTCTAGCAGTGAAAGGGTTAATTAGGGATCTTGTAGGGAGCTTGCAGGGTTAATTTTAGCTTTAGTGTAGAGATCAGCCTCCCACCTGACACATCAGACCCCTTGATCCCTCCCAAACAGCTCTCTTCCCTCCCCCACCCCAGAATTGTCCCCACCATCTTAAGTACTGGCAGAAAGTCTGCCAGTACTAAAATAAAAGGTATCTTTTATTTATTTTTTTATAGCATATTTACATATGCTGCTGTGTAGGATCCCCCTTAGCCCCAAACCTCCCTGATCCCCCCCAAACAGCTCTCTAACCCTCCCCCTCTACATTATTGGGCACCATCTTGGGTACTGGCAGCTGTCTGCCAGTACCCAGTTTACAAAAAAATATATATTTTTAATTCCCCCCCCCCCCCCCACTTTTCTGTAGTGTAGCTTCCCCCCCTAAATTCTAAACCCCCACCCCCTCCCAGATCACTTTGATTATTTATAATTTATAATACATTTTTATTCCCCCTCTCTCCCTCTAACTAACTGTTCCATAGTGTAATGGTTCCCACCCGCTCTCTCCCATGCACGCGCCCAAACGCCTCCCTCGTGCACGCGCGCGCGTCCGTGCGCGCCCCCTTGCTACCCCGCCCACGATCCCGCCCACCACTGCACTTAGAAATCCATCGATGGCCGCCCACTCGCCTCCCACGTCGGCTCTCACCCACCAACGATTGCGGCCTTCGATGTCCGGTGCAGAGAGGGCCACAGAGGTGCTCTCTCTGCATCGGATGGGGAAAAATTTTATTGCAGTGATGCCTCGATATCAAGGAATCACTGCAATAACCGGAAAGCGGCTGGAAGCTGGTAGACGCTCCCTCAGACAGATTCTGATATGACGGCCTTTAAATTTAAGCTTAAACACCTCCGCTTATTGCTCAAGGAGGTATTAGCTACTCTAGACGATTGTGACCCTATAGTGGTCCCAGAGAAATTGTGTAAAATGGACAGATACTTAGAGGTTCCTGTTTACACTGATGTTTTTCCAGTCCCTAAGAGGATTGTGACTATTGTTACTATGGAGTGGGATAGACCAGGTATTCCGTTCGATTCCCCCTCCTGTTTTAAGAAAATGTTTCCCATATCTGACACCATACAAAACTTGTGGCAGACTGTTCCTAAGGTGGAGGGAGCTATTTCTACTATTGCTAGGCGTACAACTATACCTATCAAAGACAGTTGTGCTTTCAAAGATCCTATGGATAAAAAATTAGAGGGTCTCCTAAAGAAAATTTTTGTTTATCAAGGTTTTCTTCTCCAACCTATTGCATGCATTGTTCCTGTAACTACTGCAGCTGCTTTCTGGTTTGAGGCTCTAGAAGAGGCTCTCCAGGTGGAGACTCCATTAAAGGATATTATGGATAGAATTAAGGCCCTTAAGTTGGCTAATTCTTTCATTACAGATGCTGCTTTCCAAATGGCTAAATTAGCGGCAAAGAATTCAGGTTTTGCCATTTTAG